>NC_142802.1:73018587-73286058 GCF_049724085.1 Artemia sp. Qi Xiang Cuo | reverse complement strand
TATCAATACTTTCATACAGGGTCTTTTTCATACAAGTTCATTGACATTCAGGGGGTATTTTTTTATTTGGGGGGGGGGGTGACAGGGAGCATTTTCTGTTGGGAGAATAGTTTCCGGGAGAATTTTACCAAAGATATTTTACTCAGGGGAGAGGGTTTCCTGGCAATATTTGAAAATCGGTCAAAAATTAAATAAAAATTCAACTGAAAGTAAGGAGTACCATTCAAAAATATATAGTTTTTTTTTCGTGAGCCAGAGGGCGAAAGCCGAGCATTTTTTTTCTACCGCAACAATAGCGATTTTTCACCTTCAAGGCTTTAGAAGGTGAAGTCTTCTGACTTTATTGCACAAGTAGTACTTAGGCGGCACAGTATCTGGGAATGCCTTTAGGGTAGACATAGCTGGTATAGCCTTACCATCCTCAAATGTCCAGGCAAACTGCAGGGGATCTGGTTTTCTCTCAACGGTTCCATAATTTCTTCTTGCAGGATATAGAACACAGTCTGATTCTATTAGATGAGTCCTATCCTTTCCAAAGTCTATGCGAACACTCGTTCCACCAACATCCTGCATTTGCGCTGTACGGAAATTCGGCCAAATTATTTCCGCTATTGTTCCATTTGCACGGTTAGCTAACCCCTTCTCAACATTAAATTTAAAAAAGCAAGTTTTCCACTGAAAGGAAGGAGCGACATTAAAAGCTAAAACGAATAGAAATTATTCTGTATATGAAAGGAGCTGTCCCTTCTCAACACCTCGTTCTTTACGCTAAAGTTTGACTCTTTGGCACAACTCTACTTTTTAAAGCAATAAACAACGCTAGCGTAAAGAGGGAGGTGTTAAGGAGGGGACATCCCTTTCATATACGGAATAATTTCTGGTCGTTTTAAGTTCTAATATCGCTCCTTACTTTCAGTTGGAAAAACCTCCTATAGTAGTGCCATAGTCGGAATGTATCATTCACAGAAGGGCCTTTAGAAAGAGGTTGAAGAGATGTGATGATAACATGCAATCCTGAAGTACCACTCACAAAGTTGTAAACTCTACTGACAACCCATCAGCGGCTATTGATTGGCCTTGAAACTGACAGCCCATGACACCTCTTCTGACAACCCATCAGCGACTATTTACTCGGCCTTGAATATATATATATATATATATATATATATATATATATATATATATATATATATATATATATATATATATATACAATCGAACTCTAAGACAATAGAACTTTAAGACAATAGATTATTATACATCTACAATAGAACTTTAAGAACTTTATATTCTATTCAAGAATAGAATAGAACTTTATTTTAAAAATGTCTATCCCAGCATTGTTGCCGAATTGAATTTACGTTAAAAAAACACATATATATATATATATATATATATATATATATATATATATATATATATATATATATATATATATATATATATATATATATATATATATATATATATATATATATATATATATATATATATAGTGTTTTTTTAACGTAAATTCAATTCGGCAACAATGCTGGGATAGACATTTTTAAAATAAAGTTCTATTCTATTCTTCTATCTGGACTATTTCATAAGGGATTCCATAGTGAAGGAGGGTATGCCAGAGTTCTTCACACCATATTAGGTCAAATATCTGACGGAAATCACCAAATATTTGGTAGAGTTCTTCGTTGAATTCGATGTATCGTTCCATAAGCTGTTGAACGACGATTATCTGATCGATTGTGGATCTTACAGGGCGGAAACCAGCCGGATATTCTTTAATGGTAATAACAGTTGTTACTGTTGAAGGATGGCCCGTGAGGCTGATTGGGTGGTAGTTTCCGTATTCTTTCTTTGATCCCTTTTTGTGAATAGGAACAATGGCAGCCTTGCACCACTGCAAAATGCAGTGCAATAATAGCAAAATATTTGTTTTCATTTTAAGTTTGATTTTCATATTCAATCTAAGCATTACTCGCTTTAAGATCTATTTATTCATTTATATTATTACTTGTAGTATGTTTTTTGCTATGATTGTTTATTTAATTTCTGTTCGTTTTGGGTTTCATTTATTTCTTAAGAGTAATTTCTGGTCGTTTTGAGTTTGAATTGTAACAGGTATTTGTATATGCTGAGCTTAAGTTTAAAATGGCCTTTAATTTTCTTTGAAAAACTTATTTTTCGGAAAGTTTTTTTGAATTAATTTTTGTTCGATTTTGATTGCAAAAAGTTTCAAGTTTTTATGGCAGGGAGGGGGGGGGTGCTTACGGTCTTATTATTCTTGGCTTTAAAAGAACGGATCTAGAACTTTCAATTTAAATCAGATGAGGTATTTTTCAAAGTCTATACGATTGCCTTTTTGCTAAAAACCATATATATGAACATTAAACAGCATGCATAACTTGTGGACAGCGATTGACAACAATGAATGGATTGAAAAAATAGCTCCAATAAGGGGGTTTAGACCATTTCACTTACTGACACAGAGGGATCACGACTGTTTGGAATTGTAATTTACCTTAATGGTAATTTGTGTGCCAAAGAACTTTTGCATCTATCACAGAGTATGTATTTTAACCTTATAATTGGATAATTATAATTGATTTTCTATGTGTTTTTCCCATACAAATACCTTTCCCATAAGTTATCAACCCACCTTAATAATTTATGCCCCAGGGCATAACTTGCAACGCCTACTCCTCCGCCCTGGTGGGCTGTGTCGACACCGGAGATTTTTGGTATAAGAAGTTAGAACGATTTTAACAAAATATCTATCTCAAAATTTTTATCTGATGCATTTAGGGCGTGGAGTAGGGAGAGGGGCTAGTTGCCCTCCAGTCTCTTTTGACTCTTAAAAAGTGAACAAGAACTTTCAATTTCCAATCAAATGAGCCCTCTCTAAAGTTTATACGAGCCTTCCTTCCATAAGAAATAATATGAAGGATTCGGAGAATCCTTAAACTACAACCCTTGCCCTGAGGGCTTTGGGGGAGTTGTAATCCTCAAAGACCTAATTTCCAGAACTTAAAACTACGTTTAATAAAATGGCTGTCTTAAACTTTTGATTGGATGTGTTTGGGGAAAAGGTGGGCGTGAGAGGGGGGAGTAGTAAGTACATATGGAATTTGCTCTCTTTACGTTCCCTGGCAGCTTTCCAAGGCAGATTACCAGACTGGTTATTTGGCAGTGTATAATGTAGTCAAACATGTTTTGAGAGTATGGTCGTAATAATATAATGTGGTCAAACAGGTTTTTTTCTGTTTCTGATAAGAATTGCACAATGAATGTACATCGTGAGTTAACGTGCACATTTTTCTTAAAAAACTGGTACATTTAAAAAGGGGTAATGAGATTTGCGAATTGGAGTGTAGGATTCGCGAAGGTGGAGTAAAAAAAAGAAAAGGGTTTAACATTTGCAAATACTTCAATGTGTTGTCAATTTAAAATAGTTTGAAATAAAAAAATTTAAAATAGTTAAGAAATAAAAAAATTTAACAAGAAATGGCTGAAAAGTGTTTTGGGGGAGAGGGGGTGATTGTGTACTGTATAATAAACATGTGATGTTTGGACAGTGTTGTCAATTTAAAATAGTTTAACGTTCCCTCCTTCCCCCATTTCCGCGGGCAGGGGAGGGGGGGGGGTCAATTTTGGAGAGAAAAGCCAAAATGCTCAGAATAGAAAATAAAGGTGAACTGCCTCAAGGGGAAGGCTCATAGACCCTTCCTTCCTCAATTTTTGAGGGCCGGGGTGGGTCAATTTTGGGGGGAAAACCAAAAATGATCAGAATCGAAAATAAACGGGATCTGCCTCAAGGGGAAGGCTCAGAGGCTCTTTGTTCCCCCATTTCTGAGGGCAGGGGAGGGGGGTCAATTTTGGAGGGAAACCCAAAAATACTCAGAATCGAAAATAAACGGGTTCTGCCTCAAGGGCAAGGCTCAGAGGCCCTTCGTTCCCCCATTTCTGCGGGCAGGGGAGGGGGGGGTCAATTTTGGAGGGAAAACCGAAAATACTCAGAATCGAAAATAAACGGGATCTGCCTCAAGAGGAAGGCTCAGAAGCCCTTCGTTCCTCCATTTCTGAGGGCAGGGGAGGGGGGGTCAATTTTGGAGGGAAAACCAAAAACACTCAGAATCGAAAATAACTGGGATCTGCCTAACGGGAACGGCTCAGCGCCCCCGCCGTCCCTCATGCCTGCTGCCAGGGGAGGGGGGGTCAATTTGAGGAAAAAAAAAAATACTCAGATTCAAAGATAATTTTCATTCGTCTTAGTTTTTTTTAACGATGCTCCTTATTTCGAGTTGAAAATGCTTATTTTTTTAATTTAATTGGGAATGAAAAGTCAAACACTAACATAAAGAACAAGCTATTTCGGAGGGGGTATCTCACATAATATAATTTGTGATGTACATTAGTATTATTTTTTAATGATGTTCAATATTTTTCGTAGAAAATGATTTCCTTTTTATTTAACTCAGAATGAACATTCGAACTATGACAAAAAAAACCAGGGATTTAGGAGTGAGTAGATAACTTCAGATGCGGATTACTTTCCAGTCGGCTTAGTTTTTAACGATGCTCCTTATTTTTAGTTGAAAATGCTTATTTTTTAATTTAATTGGGAATGAAGAGTCAAAGTCTAACATAAAGAACAAGATATTTTGGAGGGGATAGCTAACTTCATATACGGGATAATTTCCATTCGTCTTAGTTTTTAACGATGCTCCTTATTTATAGTTGAAAATGCTTATTTTTTAATTTAATTGGGAATGAAAAGTCAAAGTCTAACGCAAAAGACAAGGTATTTTCGGAGGGTAGCTCAACTTCTTATGCAGGATAATTTCCATTCGTAGCAGTTTTTAACGATGCTCCTTATTTCCTGAGTTGAAAATGCTTATTTTTAATTTAATTAGAGATGAAAAATTCAAGTCTAACATAAAGAACAAGGTATTTCGGAGGGGGTAGCTAACTTCATATACGGGATAATTTCCATTCGTCTTAGTTTTAACGATGCTCCTTATTTCTAGTTGAAAATGCTTATTTTTTAATTTAATTGGAATGAAAAGTCAAAGTCTAACATAAAGAACAAGATATTTCGGAGGGGGTAGCTAACTTCATATACGGGAAAATTTCCATTCGTCTTAGTTTTTAACGATGCTCCTTATTTCTAGTTGAAAATGCTTATTTTTTTAATTTAATTGGGAATGAAAAGTCAGGCTCCAACATGAAGAACGAGGTATTTCGGAGGGGGTAGCTAACTTCATATACGGGATAATTTCCATTCGTCTTAGGTTTTAACGATGCTCCTTATTTCTAGTTGAAAATTCTTATTTTTTAATTTAATTGGGAATAAAGAGTCAAAGTCTAACATAAAGAACAAGATATTTTGGAGGGGATAGCTAACTTCATATACGGGATAATTTCCATTCGTCTTAGTTTTTAACGATGCTCCTTATTTATAGTTGAAAATGCTTATTTTTTAATTTAATTGGGAATGAAAAGTTAAAGTCTAACATAAAGAACCAGGTATTTTGGAGGGGGTAGATAACTTCATATAAGGGATAATTTCCATTCGTCTTAGTTTTTAACGATGCTCCTTATTTCTAGTTGAAAATGCTTATTTTTTAATTTAATTGGGAATGAAAAGTCAAAGTCTAACATAAAGAACAAGTTATATCGGAGGGGGTAGCTAACTTCATATACGGGATAATTTCCATTCGTCTTAGTTTTTAACGATGCTCCTTATTTCTAGTTGAAAATGCTTATTTTTTAATTTAATTGGGAATGAAAAGTCAAAGTCTAACATAAAGAACAAGGTATTTCGGAGGGGTAGCTAACTTCATATACGGGATAATTTCCATTCGTCTTAGTTTTTAACGATGCTCCTTATTTCTAGTTGAAAATTCTTATTTTTTAATTTAATTGGGAATGAAAAGTCAAAGTCTAACATAAAGAACAAGGTATTTCGGAGGGGGTAGCTAACTTCATATACGGGATAATTTCCATTCGTCTTAGTTTTTAACGATGCTCCTTATTTCTAGTTGAAAATGCTTATTTTTTAATTTAATTGGGAATGAAAAGTCAAAGTATAACATAAAGAACAAGGTATTTCGGAGGGGGTAGATAACTTCATATACGAGATAATTTCCATTCATCTTAGTTTTTAACGATGCTCCTTATTTCTAGTTGAAAATGCTTATTTTTTAATTTAATTGGGTTGAAAAGTCAAAGTGTAACATAAAGAACAAGGTATTTCGGAGGGAGCAGCTCACTTCATATACGGGGTAATTTCCATTCGTCTTGGTTTTTTAACGATGCTCCTTATTTCTAGTTGAAAATGCTTATTTTTTAATTTAATTTTGATGAAAAGTCAAAAGTCTAACATAAAAGAACAAGGTATTTCGGAGGGGGGATCGTTACTGATATTGATGTAAGTGCGTAACCTACAAACTGACGAAAATATCCAGTACTTTTTTTTCTTATAGCCTTGACTTTGAAGACATTTCTTCATCTTAATTGGCTTTAGAAATATCATGCAAAATAAACTAGCCTAACTGTCGTTTCTTTGTCTAATTTTGAGCAAAAACAAAAGGATTGTAACACCTGATTGCCCCGTTTTCCAACTTTTACCTTGAGAATCGATGTTGTTAGCAGAATTTCAAAAGGATCGTTTATTAATGCTGGCGTATCTGATGACGATGCTCCTTATTTCTAGTTGAAAATGCTTATTTTTTAATTTAATTGTGATGAAAAGTCAAAAGACTAACATAACAAAAAACAAGGTATTTCGGAGGGGGGTTCATTACTGATATTGATATTAGTGCGTAAACTACAAACTGACAAAAATATCCAGAATTTTTTTTTCTTATAGCCTTGACTTTGAAGACATTTCTTCATCTTAATTGGCTTTGGAAATATCATGCAAAATAAACTAGCCTAACAGTCATTGCTTTGCATGCAAAATAAAAAAAACTAGCCTAACAGTCATTGCTTTCTCGAATTTTGAGCAAAAACAAAAGGATTGTAACACCTGATTGGCCCGTTTTCCAAGTTTTATCTTGAGAATCGATGTTGTTAGCAGAATTTCAAAAGGATCGTTTATGAGTGCTGGCGTATCTGATGAAATAAAAATGCTTATTTTTTAATTTAATTGGGGTGAAAAGTCAAAAGTGAAACATAAAAAGAACAAGGTATTTTGGAGGGGGGCAGCTCACTTCATATACGGGGTAATTTCCATTCGTCTTAGTTTTTTTTAACGATGCTCCTTATTTCTAGTTGAAAATGCTTATTTTTTAATTTAATTGTGATGAAAAATCAAAAGTCTAACATAAAGAACAAGATATTTCGGAGGGGGGCTCGTTACTGATATTGATATTAGTGCTTAAACTACAAACTGACAAAAATATCCAGAACTTTTATTCTTATAGCCTTGACTTTGAAGACATTTCTTCATCTAAATTGGCTCTAGAAATATCATGCAAAATAAACTAGCCTAACAGTCATTGCTTTGTCGAATTTTGAGCAAAAACAAAAGGATTGTAACACCTGATTGGCCCGTTTTCAAACTTTTACCTTGAGAATCGATGTTGTTAGCAGAATTTCAAAAGGACCGTTTATGAGTGCTGACGTATCTGAGGAAATAATTTAGGCCATATTATAAATTTAATTTTTTTTTTTTTAATTCAGTATTTTTTAAGTAAGGACACCCGATAACCTAAAAATGTTTAATTCAAACCATTACCTTGAGAATCGATGTTGTTAGAAGAATTTCAAAAGGATGGCTTATGAGTGCTGGCGTATCTGATGAAAAAATTTAGGTCATATGATAATTTTTTTTTAATGCAGTAGTTTTTTTTTTAGTAAGGACCCACGCGACAACACCCCTACAGAGAGAACACCAACACACAAATAAGAAACACACAAATAGACGACACATTCATAAAGACAACACACACACACAGAAACGACACCCACACAGAGACGACACACACACACACACACACACACAGAGATAAGACACACACACACAGACGACATACTCAAAGTGACGACTGACACATAGATACGACACACACACACACACACACACACACACACACACACGCACACACACACACACAGAGAGATGACAAACACACAGAGACAAGACACATAGAGAGACGACACACACACAGAGAGACGACAAAACACACAGAGACAACACACACACACACAAAGAGACGACACACACACACACACACATACACACACACACACACACACAGACGAAACAAACACATATACGACACACACACAGAGACTACACACACACACACACACAAACACAAAGATACAAAACAGACACAGAGACGACAAAACATACAGAGAAGATACAAAAACAGAGACGACACACTCACATAGAGACGACAAACACACACACACACAAAGACAACAAACACAGAGACAACACACGCACAGAGACGACAAACGCACAGAGACGACACACATACACACAAACACAACAAGCACAGAGACAACACGCACACAGAGAAAACACACACAGACACAGAGACGACACACACATAGCGACGAAACACGCACAGAGACGACACACACACACAGAGACGACAACACATAGCGACGAAACACGCACAGAGACGACACGCACACAGAAAACAGCACATACACACACACACACACACACACTCACAGAGACGACACGCACATAGCGACGACACACACACAGAGACGACAACACACAGAGAGAAGATACTAGCACTGAGACGACACACACACACACAGAGAGAGAGAGAGACGAAACACACACAGAGATGACACACGCACACAGAGACGAAACACACACATAGAGACGACACATGCACATAGAGACGATACACACACAGAGACAACACACACACAGTGAGAGAAGACACACGCGCAGAGACGACACACACAGAGACGGCACACACACACAGAGAGAAGATACACACATACGGAGACAAAACACCCATAGAGACGACACACACACAGAGACGATACACAAACAGAGTCAACACGCACACAGAGAGACGAGACACCTAGACAAGAAATGACAAAAACACACATAGAGACGACACACACACACAGATACGAAACACACATAGAGACGACACACGCATAGATACAACACACACACACAGAGACAACATACAGAAATAGACAACACACACAGAGAGACGACACACACACAGAGACGACACACTCAAAAGTGACGACTTACACATAGAGAAAACACACACACACAGACGACAAACACACAGATACGTTACACATAGAGAGATGACAAACACACAGAGACAACAAACACACAAAGAGACGACACACAACACACAGATACGAAACGCACAAAGAGACGACACACGCACAGAGACGACACACACACAGATTCCCCAACAAAAACAGAGACGACACATCCACAGAGATGACACACACATAGAGACGACACACGCACAGACACGACACCCGAACAGAGTCATAGTGAGAGAGATATCCAAAAAGTTGGGTTGATCTAGGTTTACTTAGAGTGGCGCGTCACTCTAAGTGAACCTAGATTCAACCCAACTTTTTCGTCTCTGTGTGTGTGTCGTCTCTATGGGTGTTTCGTCTCCGTATGTGTGTATCATATCTGTGTGTGTGTGTGTGCCGTCTCTGTGTGTGTCGTCTCTGCGCGTGTGTCTTCTCTCTCTATGTGTGTGTCGTCTGTGTGTGTGTGTGTGTCGTCGCTATGTGTGTATGTCGTCGTCTCTGTGTGTGTGTTGTCTCTCTGTGTGTATCATACCTGTGAATGTGTCGTCTCTATGTGTGTGTTTCGTCGCTGTGTGAGTGTGTCATCTCTGTGTGTGTTGTCGTCTCTCTCTCTTTCTCTCTGTGTGTGTGTGTGTGTGTGTGTGTGTGTGTGTGTGTGTGTGTGTGTGTGTGTGTGTGTGTGTGTGTGTGTGTGTGTGTGTGTGTGTGTGTGTGTGTGTGTGTGTGTGTGTGTGTGTGTGTGTGTGTGTGTGTGTGTGTGTGTGTGTGTGTGTGTGTGTGTGTGTGTGTGTGTGTGTGTGTGTGTGTGTGTGTGTGTGTGTGTGTGTGTGTGTGTGTGTGTGTGTGTGTGTGTGTGTGTGTGTGTGTGTGTGTGTGTGTGTGTGTGTGTGTGTGTGTGTGTGTGTGTGTGTGTGTGTGTGTGTGTGTGTGTGTGTGTGTGTGTGTGTGTGTGTGTGTGTGTGTGTGTGTGTGTGTGTGTGTGTGTGTGTGTGTGTGTGTGTGTGTGTGTGTGTGTGTGTGTGTGTGTGTGTGTGTGTGTGTGTGTGTGTGTGTGTGTGTGTGTGTGTGTGTGTGTGTGTGTGTGTGTGTGTGTGTGTGTGTGTGTGTGTGTGTGTGTGTGTGTGTGTGTGTGTGTGTGTGTGTGTGTGTGTGTGTGTGTGTGTGTGTGTGTGTGTGTGTGTGTGTGTGTGTGTGTGTGTGTGTGTGTGTGTGTGTGTGTGTGTGTGTGTGTGTGTGTGTGTGTGTGTGTGTGTGTGTGTGTGTGTGTGTGTGTGTGTGTGTGTGTGTGTGTGTGTGTGTGTGTGTGTGTGTGTGTGTGTGTGTGTGTGTGTGTGTGTGTGTGTGTGTGTGTGTGTGTGTGTGTGTGTGTGTGTGTGTGTGTGTGTGTGTGTGTGTGTGTGTGTGTGTGTGTGTGTGTGTGTGTGTGTGTGTGTGTGTGTGTGTGTGTGTGTGTGTGTGTGTGTGTGTGTGTGTGTGTGTGTGTGTGTGTGTGTGTGTGTGTGTGTGTGTGTGTGTGTGTGTGTGTGTGTGTGTGTGTGTGTGTGTGTGTGTGTGTGTGTGTGTGTGTGTGTGTGTGTGTGTGTGTGTGTGTGTGTGTGTGTGTGTGTGTGTGTGTGTGTGTGTGTGTGTGTGTGTGTGTGTGTGTGTGTGTGTGTGTGTGTGTGTGTGTGTGTGTGTGTGTGTGTGTGTGTGTGTGTGTGTGTGTGTGTGTGTGTGTGTGTGTGTGTGTGTGTGTGTGTGTGTGTGTGTGTGTGTGTGTGTGTGTGTGTGTGTGTGTGTGTGTGTGTGTGTGTGTGTGTGTGTGTGTGTGTGTGTGTGTGTGTGTGTGTGTGTGTGTGTGTGTGTGTGTGTGTGTGTGTGTGTGTGTGTGTGTGTGTGTGTGTGTGTGTGTGTGTGTGTGTGTGTGTGTGTGTGTGTGTGTGTGTGTGTGTGTGTGTGTGTGTGTGTGTGTGTGTGTGTGTGTGTGTGTGTGTGTGTGTGTGTGTGTGTGTGTGTGTGTGTGTGTGTGTGTGTGTGTGTGTGTGTGTGTGTGTGTGTGTGTGTGTGTGTGTGTGTGTGTGTGTGTGTGTGTGTGTGTGTGTGTGTGTGTGTGTGTGTGTGTGTGTGTGTGTGTGTGTGTGTGTGTGTGTGTGTGTGTGTGTGTGTGTGTGTGTGTGTGTGTGTGTGTGTGTGTGTGTGTGTGTGTGTGTGTGTGTGTGTGTGTGTGTGTGTGTGTGTGTGTGTGTGTGTGTGTGTGTGTGTGTGTGTGTGTGTGTGTGTGTGTGTGTGTGTGTGTGTGTGTGTGTGTGTGTGTGTGTGTGTGTGTGTGTGTGTGTGTGTGTGTGTGTGTGTGTGTGTGTGTGTGTGTGTGTGTGTGTGTGTGTGTGTGTGTGTGTGTGTGTGTGTGTGTGTGTGTGTGTGTGTGTGTGTGTGTGTGTGTGTGTGTGTGTGTGTGTGTGTGTGTGTGTGTGTGTGTGTGTGTGTGTGTGTGTGTGTGTGTGTGTGTGTGTGTGTGTGTGTGTGTGTGTGTGTGTGTGTGTGTGTGTGTGTGTGTGTGTGTGTGTGTGTGTGTGTGTGTGTGTGTGTGTGTGTGTGTGTGTGTGTGTGTGTGTGTGTGTGTGTGTGTGTGTGTGTGTGTGTGTGTGTGTGTGTGTGTGTGTGTGTGTGTGTGTGTGTGTGTGTGTGTGTGTGTGTGTGTGTGTGTGTGTGTGTGTGTGTGTGTGTGTGTGTGTGTGTGTGTGTGTGTGTGTGTGTGTGTGTGTGTGTGTGTGTGTGTGTGTGTGTGTGTGTGTGTGTGTGTGTGTGTGTGTGTGTGTGTGTGTGTGTGTGTGTGTGTGTGTGTGTGTGTGTGTGTGTGTGTGTGTGTGTGTGTGTGTGTGTGTGTGTGTGTGTGTGTGTGTGTGTGTGTGTGTGTGTGTGTGTGTGTGTGTGTGTGTGTGTGTGTGTGTGTGTGTGTGTGTGTGTGTGTGTGTGTGTGTGTGTGTGTGTGTGTGTGTGTGTGTGTGTGTGTGTGTGTGTGTGTGTGTGTGTGTGTGTGTGTGTGTGTGTGTGTGTGTGTGTGTGTGTGTGTGTGTGTGTGTGTGTGTGTGTGTGTGTGTGTGTGTGTGTGTGTGTGTGTGTGTGTGTGTGTGTGTGTGTGTGTGTGTGTGTGTGTGTGTGTGTGTGTGTGTGTGTGTGTGTGTGTGTGTGTGTGTGTGTGTGTGTGTGTGTGTGTGTGTGTGTGTGTGTGTGTGTGTGTGTGTGTGTGTGTGTGTGTGTGTGTGTGTGTGTGTGTGTGTGTGTGTGTGTGTGTGTGTGTGTGTGTGTGTGTGTGTGTGTGTGTGTGTGTGTGTGTGTGTGTGTGTGTGTGTGTGTGTGTGTGTGTGTGTGTGTGTGTGTGTGTGTGTGTGTGTGTGTGTGTGTGTGTGTGTGTGTGTGTGTGTGTGTGTGTGTGTGTGTGTGTGTGTGTGTGTGTGTGTGTGTGTGTGTGTGTGTGTGTGTGTGTGTGTGTGTGTGTGTGTGTGTGTGTGTGTGTGTGTGTGTGTGTGTGTGTGTGTGTGTGTGTGTGTGTGTGTGTGTGTGTGTGTGTGTGTGTGTGTGTGTGTGTGTGTGTGTGTGTGTGTGTGTGTGTGTGTGTGTGTGTGTGTGTGTGTGTGTGTGTGTGTGTGTGTGTGTGTGTGTGTGTGTGTGTGTGTGTGTGTGTGTGTGTGTGTGTGTGTGTGTGTGTGTGTGTGTGTGTGTGTGTGTGTGTGTGTGTGTGTGTGTGTGTGTGTGTGTGTGTGTGTGTGTGTGTGTGTGTGTGTGTGTGTGTGTGTGTGTGTGTGTGTGTGTGTGTGTGTGTGTGTGTGTGTGTGTGTGTGTGTGTGTGTGTGTGTGTGTGTGTGTGTGTGTGTGTGTGTGTGTGTGTGTGTGTGTGTGTGTGTGTGTGTGTGTGTGTGTGTGTGTGTGTGTGTGTGTGTGTGTGTGTGTGTGTGTGTGTGTGTGTGTGTGTGTGTGTGTGTGTGTGTGTGTGTGTGTGTGTGTGTGTGTGTGTGTGTGTGTGTGTGTGTGTGTGTGTGTGTGTGTGTGTGTGTGTGTGTGTGTGTGTGTGTGTGTGTGTGTGTGTGTGTGTGTGTGTGTGTGTGTGTGTGTGTGTGTGTGTGTGTGTGTGTGTCGTCTCTATGTGTAAGTCGTCACTTTGAGTATGTCGTCTCTGTGTGTGTGTGTCATCTCTGTGTGTGTGTGTGTTTCGTCTCTGTGTGGGTTTCGTCTCTGTGTGTGTGTGTGTTGTCTCTATGCATGTGTCGTCTCTCTGTGTGTTTTGTCATCTCTGTGTGTGTGTTTTGTCTCTGTGTGGGTGTCGTCTCTGTGTGTGTGTGTGTTGTCTCTATGCATGTGTCGTCTCTATGTGTGTTTCGTATCTCTGTGTGTTGGTTTTCTCTGTGTACGTGTTGTCTAGAGGGTCCTTACTAAAAAAAACTACTACATTAAAAAAAAATTATCATACGACCTAAATTATTTCATCAGATACGCCAGCACTCATAAACGATCCTTTTGAAATTCTGCTAACAATATCGAGTCTCAAGGTATAAGTTGGAAAACGGGCCAATCAGGTGTTACAATCCTTTTATTTTTGCTCAAAAATCGAGAAAGCAATGACTGTTAGGCTAGTTTTTTTTATTTTGCATGCAAAGCAATGACTGTTAGGCTAGTTTATTTTGCATGATATTTCTAAAGCCAATTAAGATGAAGAAATGTCTTCAAAGTCAAGGCTGTACGAAAAAAAACGTTCTGGATATTTTTGCCAGTTTGTAGTTTACGCACTAATATCAATATCAGTAACGAGCCCCCCTCCGAAATACCTTGTTCTTTTATGTTAGACTTTTGACTTTTCATCACAATTAAATTAAAAATAAGCATTTTTAACTAGAAATAAGGATCATCGTCATCAGATACGCCAGCACTAATAATCGATCCTTTTGAAATTCTGCTAACAACATCGATTCTCAAGGTAAAATTTGGAAAACGGGGCAATCAGGTGTTACAATCCTTTTGTTTTTGCTCAAAATTCGGTAAAGCAATGACTGTTAGGCTAGTTGATTTTGAATGATATTTCTAAAGCCAATTAAGATGAAGAAATGTATTCAAAGTCAAGGCTATAAGAAAAAAAAGTTCTGGATATTTTTGTCAGTTTGTAGTTTACGCACTAATATCTATATCAGTAACGAACCCCCCTCCGAAATAACTTGTTCTTTTATGTTAGACTTTTGACTTTTCATCACAATTAAATTAAAAAATAAGCATTTTCAACTAGAAATAAGGAGCATCGTTGAAAAACTAAGACGAATGGAAATTACCCCGTATATGAAGTGAGCCGCCCCCTCCGAAATACCTTGTTATTTATGTTAGACTTTGACTTTTCACCCCAATTAAATTAAAAAATAAGCATTTTCAACTAGAAATAAGGAGCATCTTAAAAAACTAAGACGAATGGAAATTATCTCGTATATGAAGTTAGCTACCCCCTCCAAAATACCTTGTTCTTTATGTTAGACTTTGACTTTTCATTCCTAATAAAATTAAAAATAAGCATTTCCAACTAGAAATAAGGAGCATCGTTAAAAACTAAGACGAATGGAAATTATCCCGTATATGAAGTAACCTACCCCCTCCTAAATACCTTGTTCTTTATGTTAGAGTTTAACTTTTCATTTCCAATTAAATTAAAAAATAAGCATTTTCAACTAGAAATAAGAAGCATCGTTAAAAACTAAGACGAATGGAAATTATCCCGTATATGAAGTTAGCTACCCCCTCCGAAATACCTTGTTCTTTATGTTAGAGTTTGACTTTTCATTCCCAATTAAATTAAAAATAAGCATTTTCAACTAGAAATAAGGAGTATCGTTAAAAAGTAAGACGAATGGAAATTATCCCGTATATGAAGTTAGCTACCCCCTCCAAAATACCTTGTTCTTTATGTTAGAGTTTCACTTTTCATTCCCAATTAAATTAAAAAATAAGCATTTTCAACTAGAAATAAGGAGTATCGTTAAAAACTAAAACGAATGGAAATTATCCCGTATATGAAGTTAGCTACCCCCTCCAAAATACCTTGTTCTTTATGTCAGGGTTTGACTATTCATTCCCAATTAAATTAAAAAATAAGCATTTTCAACTAGAAATAAGGAGCATCGTTAAAACCTAAGACGAATGGAAATTATCCCGCATATGAAGTTAGCTACCCCCTCCAAAATACCTTGTTCTTTATGTTAGAGTTTGACTTTTCATTCCCAATTAAATTAAAAAATAAGCATTTTCAACTAGAAATAAGGAGCATCTTTAAAAAAAATTAAGACGACTGGAACTTATCTTCGATTCTGAGTATTTTTTTTTTCCCACCAAAATTGACCCCCCCCCTCCCCTGCCCTCCGAAATGGGGGAAGGAGGGGCCTCTGAGCCTTGCCCTTAAGGCAGATCCCGTTTATTTTCGATTCTGAGTATTTTTGGGTTTCCCTCCAAAATTGACCCCCCCCTCCCCTGCCCTCAGAAATGGGGGAGCAAAGGGCCTCTGAGCCTTCCCCTTGAGGCAGATCCCGTTTATTTTCGATTCTGAGTTTTTTTGGTTTTCCCTCCAAAATTGACCCTCCCCTGCCCTCAGAAATGGGGGAACGAAGGACATCTGAGCCTTGCCCTTGAGGCAGGTCCCGTTTATTTTCGATTCTGAGTATTTTTGGTTTTCCCTCCAAAATTGACCCCCCCCCCTCCCCTGCCCTCAGAAATGGGGGAACGAAGGGCCACTTAGCCTTGCCCTTGAGGCAGATCCCTTTTATTTTAGATTCTAAGTATTTTTGGTTTTACCTCAAAAATTGACCCCCCCTCCCCTGCCCTATGAAATGGGGGAAGGAGGGGCCTCTGAGCCTTCCCCTTGAGGCAGATCCCATTTATTTTCAATTCTGAGTATTTTTGGTTTTCCGTCCAAAATTGAACCCCCCCCCGCCCCGGCCCGCAGAAATGGAGGAAGGAGGGGCCTCTGAGCCTTGCCCTTGAGGCAGATCCCATTTATTTTCGATCCTGAGTATTTTTGGTTTTCCTTCCAAAATTGACCCCCCTCCCCTGCCCTCAGAAATGGGGGAACGAAGGGCCTCTGAGCCTTCCCCTTGAGGCAGATCACGCTTTATTTTTGATTATGAGTATTTTGGGTTTTCCCTCCAAAATTGACCCCCCCTCCCCTGCTCTCAGAAATGGGGGAAGGAGGGAACGTTAACCTATTTTAAATTGACAACACTGTCCAAACATCACATGTGTATTATACAGTACACAATCACTCCATCTCCCCCAAAACACTTTTCAGCCATGTCTTGTTAATTTTTTTTATTTGTAAACTATTTAAAATTTTTTATTTCTAAACTATTTTAAATTGACAACACATTGAAGTATTTGCAAATGCTAAACCCTTTTCTTTTTTTCTTCACCTTAATAGGATCAAATTCGCGAATCCTACACTTCAATTCGCAAATCTCATTACCCCTTTTTAAATGCACCAGTTTTTTAAGACAAATGTGCACGTGACCTCACGATGTACATTCATTGTGCAATTCTTATCAGAAACAGAAAAAAACCTGTTTGACCACATTATATTATTACTTACTTTTACTTACTTGTGGCGGGAATCAGGCGTTTCCACCTCGCCCGGCATCGATGATCTTGGAGACCTTCTTGGACCATGTTGAGCGATCTTCTGCCAGCTGCTCTGCAAAAGTACTCTAAAAACATGCTTGACTACATTATACACTGCCAAATAACCAGTCTGGTAATCTGCCTTGGAAAGCTGCCAGGGAACGTAAAGAGAGCAAATTCCATATTTACTTACTACTGGGGGGTTAGTTGCCCTCAAATCACTTTCGACTATTACAAAGGGCACTAGCCCTCGGAATTTCCAATCGAATGAGCCTTTTTTGAAGTTTCTACGACACCGCTTTCTATAAAAACCTTATTACACTAAAACTCTCGATTTCCAATCGAATGAGCCCCCTTTGAAGCTTCTACGACGACCCCTTCCATATGAAGTGTCTCTGGGAAAAAAAAATAAATAAATAATAATAAATAATAAAACATGGGAGCCGTATGGCCTTTACTATAGGCAACGCTAGAGCGTTGCCTCTGATAACCAGGGCGATTTTCTTATCGCCCTAGTCTTAATATTCCATCTGCAGGGTCAAAGTATGAGAAAAAGGTTCCTATTCATATCAAAACGTGGGGTGCTATCATCAGACAGATGAGACATTTCAAATGAGCTGTCACTCGCCATAAATCGGAGCATAATCATAATTGGCTCACAGCAGAGGAGATTCTAAGGGGTCAGACACTACTTTTTGGGACTAAACAGTATCTGCTTGACTAGTAGCTCATTTTAAAGCCCTTTTTCCTCTGATTCATAATGTATACATCTTACCGCGTTTAAAAGTTTTGAATTTAATTTAGTTCCCAAATAAAGTTTTTCTAAGAAATTCAAAATTCTTGTTTTACAAAAAAGCGGCGATGGTCTTGCTTTGGCTCATTATGTCCTATACAGTGTTTTTATGAAGTAAAAAACAATATCCCTTAGATTTACCATAACATTCGATATTTTCTTCATTGCTATAACTCTTTTTTACTTTTTTATTTAACCAGGGCGATTTTCTTATCGCCCTTGTCTTAAAATTCCATCTATAAGGTCAAAGAATGAGAAAAACGTTTCTATTCTTGTCAAAACGGGGAATGCTATCATCTGACAGATGAGACATTTCAAATGAGCTATCACTCGCCATAAATTGGAGTCTTAAAACTCTTTGTGACTTTTTTATTTAACCAGGGCGATTTTCTTATCACTCTAGTCTTAAAATTCCAGCTATACGGTCAACGAATTAGAAAAATGTTCCTATTCTTCTCAAAACATGGAGTGCTATCATCAGAAAGATGAGACATTTCAAATGAGCTGTCACTCGTCATAAATCGGAGCATAATCATAATTGGCTCACAGCAGAGGAGATTCTAAGGGGTCAGACACTACTTTTTGGGACTAAACAGTATCTGCTTGACTAGTAGCTCATTTTAAAGCCCTTTTTCCTCTGATTCATAATGTATACATCTTACCGCGTTTAAAAGTTTTGAATTTAATTTAGTTCCCAAATAAAGTTTTTCTAAGAAATTCAAAATTATTGTTTTAAAAAAAAGCGGCGATGGTCTTGCTTTGGCTCATTATGTCCTATACAGTGTTTTTATGAAGTAAAAAACAATAGCCCTTAGATTTACCATAACATTCGATATTTTCTTCATTGCTATAACTCTTTTTTACTTTTTTATTTAACCAGGGCGATTTTCTTATCGCCCTTGTCTTAAAATTCCATTTATAAGGTCAAAGAATGAGAAAAACGTTTCTATTCTTGTCAAAACGGGGAATGCTATCATCTGACAGATGAGACATTTCAAATGAGCTGTCACTCGCCATAAATTGGAGTCTTAAAACTCTTTGTGACTTTTTATTTAACCAGGGCGATTTTCTTATCACTCTAGTCTTAAAATTCCAGCTATACGGTCAACGAATTAGAAAAATGTTCCTATTCTTCTCAAAACATGGAGTGCTATCATCAGAAAGATGAGACATTTCAAATGAGCTGTCACTCGCCATAAATCGGAGCATAATCATAATTGGCTCACAGCAGAGGAGATTCTAAGGGGTCAGACACTACTTTTTGGGACTAAACAGTATCTGCTTGACTAGTAGCTCATTTTAAAGCCCTTTTTCCTCTTATTCATAATTTATACATCTTACCGCTTTTAAAATTTTTTAATTTAATTTAGTTCCAAAATAAATTTTTTCTAATAAATTAAAAATTCTTTTTTTAAAAAAAAGCGGCGATGGTCTTGCTTTGGCTCATTATGTCCTATACAGTGTTTTTATGAAGTAAAAAACAATAGCCCTTAGATTTACCATAACATTCGATATTTTCTTCATTGCTATAACTCTTTTTTACTTTTTTATTTAACCAGGGTGATTTTCTTATCGCCCTTGTCTTAAAATTCCATTTATAAGGTCAAAGAATGAGAAAAACGTTTCTATTCTTGTTAAAACGGGGAATGCTATCATCTGACAGATGAGACATTTCAAATGAGCTGTCACTCGCCATAAATTGGAGCTTAATCACAATTGGCTTACAGCAGAGGAGATTCTAAGGGGTCAGACACTACTTTTTGGGACTAAATCGTATCTGCTTGACTAGTACCTCATTTTAAAGCCCTTTTTCCTCTGATTCATAATGTATACATCTTACCACGTTTAAAAGTCTTGAATTTAATTTAGTTCCCAAATAAAGTTTTTCTAAGATATTCAAAATCCGTGTCTTACAAAAAAGCGGCGATGGCCTTGCTTTTGCTCATTATGTCCTATACAGTGTTTTTATGAAGTAAAAAACAAAAGCCCTTAGATTTACCATAACATTCGATATTTTCTTCATTGCTATAACTCTTTTTGACTTTTTTATTTAACCAGGGCGATTTTCTTACCGCCCTTGTCTTAAAATTCCATCTATAAGGTCAAAGAATGAGAAAAACGTTTCTATTCTTGTCAAAACGGGGAATGCTATCATCTGACAGATGAGACATTTCAAATGAGCTGTCACTCCCCATAAATTGGAGCTTAATCACAATTGGCTCACAGCAGAGGAGATTCTAAGAGGTCAGACACTACTTTTTAGGACTAAACCGTATCTGCTTGACTAGTAGCTCATTTTAAAGCCCTTTTTTCTCTTATTCCTAATGTATACGTCTTACCAAGTTTAAAAGTCTTGAATTCAATTTAGTACCCAAATAATTTTTTTCTAAGAAATTCAAAATCTTTGTCTTACAAAAAAGCGGCGATGGCCTTGCTTTGGCTAATTATGTCCAATACAGTGTTTTTATGAAGTGAAAAATAAAAGCCCTTAGATTTGCCATAACGATCGATAATTTCTTCATTGCCACAACTCTTTGTGACTTTTTTATTTAACCAGGGCGATTTTCTTATCACTCTAGTCTTAAAATTCCAGCTATACGGTCAACGAATTAGAAAAAGGTTCTTATTCATGTCAAAACTTGGAGTGCTATCATCAGACAGATGAAAAATTTCAAATCAGCTGTCACTCGCCATAAATCAGAGCACAATCATAATTAGCTCACAGCATAGGAGATTCTAGAGGTTCAGACAGTACTTTTGGGACTAAACAGTGTCTGCTTGATTATTAGCTCATTTTAAAGCCCTTTTTCGTCTTATTCATATTATATACGTCTTACCGCTTTTAAAATTTTTGAATTTAATTTAGTTCCCAAATAAAGTTTTTCTAAGAAATTCAAAATTCTTGTTTTACAAAAAAGCGGCGATGGTCTTGCTTTGGCTCATTATGTCCTATACAGTGTTTTTATGAAGTAAAAAACAATAGCCCTTAGATTTACCATAACATTCGATATTTTCTTCATTGCTATAACTCTTTTTTACTTTTTTATTTAAGCAGGGTGATTTTCTTATCACCCTTGTCTTAAAATTCCATCTATAAGGTCAAAGAATGAGAAAAACGTTTCTATTCCTGTTAAAACGGGGAATGCTATCATCTGACAGATGAGACATTTCAAATGAGCTGTCACTCGCCATAAATTGGAGCTTAATCACAATTGGCTTACAGCAGAGGAGATTCTAAGGGGTCAGACACTACTTTTTGGGACTAAATCGTATCTGCTTGACTAGTACCTCATTTTAAAGCCCTTTTTCCTCTGATTCATAATGTATACATCTTACCACGTTTAAAAGTCTTGAATTTAATTTAGTTCCCAAATAATGTTTTTCTAAGAAATTCAAAATCCGTGTCTTACAAAAAAGCGGCGATGGCCTTGCTTTTGCTCATTATGTCCTATACAGTGTTTTTATGAAGTAAAAAACAAAAGCCCTTAGATTTACCATAACATTCGATATTTTCTTCATTGCTATAACTCTTTTTGACTTTTTTATTTAACCAGGGCGATTTTCTTACCGCCCTTGTCTTAAAATTCCATCTATAAGGTCAAAGAATGAGAAAAACGTTTCTATTCTTGTCAAAACGGGGAATGCTATCATCTGACAGATGAGACATTTCAAATGAGCTGTCACTCGCCATAAATTGGAGCTTAATCACAATTGGCTTACAGCAGAGGAGATTCTAAGGGGTCAGACACTACTTTTTGGGACTAAATCGTATCTGCTTGACTAGTAGCTCATTTTAAAGCCCTTTTTTCTCTGATTCATAATGTATACGTCTTACCACGTTTAAAAGTCTTGAATTTAATTTAGTTCCCAAATAATTTTTTTCTAAGAAATTCAAAATCTTTGTCTTACAAAAAAGCGGCGATGGCCTTGCTTTGGCTAATTATGTCCAATACAGTGTTTTTATGAAGTGAAAAATAAAAGCCCTTAGATTTGCCATAACATTCGATAATTTCTTCATTACCACAACTCTTTGTGACTTTTTTATTTAACCAGGGCGATTTTCTTATCACTCTAGTCTTAAAATTCCAGCTATACGGTCAACGAATTAGAAAAATGTTCCTATTCTTCTCAAAACATGGAGTGCTATCATCAGAAAGATGAGAAGTTTCAAATGAGCTGTCGCTCGCCATAAATCGGAGCATAATCACAATTACTTCAAAGCAGAGGAGATTTGTAAGGGGCCAGACACTTCTTTTTCGGACTAAACCGTATCTCCTTGACTAGTTGCTCATTTTAAAGCCCTTTTTTCTCGGATTCATAATATATGCGTGTTACCGCGTTTAAAAGTCATGAATTCAATTTGTTTCCCAAATAAATTTTTTCTAAGAAATTCAAAATCCGTGTCTTACAAAAAAGCGGACAATGGCCTTTCTTTGGCTTAATATGCCATATACGGTGTTTTATTAATTGAAAAATAACAGTCCTGAATTTATCATAGAATTCAATATTTTCTTCATTGCTACAGCTCTTTGTGACTTTCTTATTTAACCAGGATGATTTTCTTATCGCCCTAGTCTTAAAATTCCATCTTTAAGGTAAAGAATGAGACACAAGATCCCTTTTTGGTGCCATATGCCACCTTAAGATCAGTAATGGCGCGTCCACTAGGCAAACACCAGCCTGAAGTAAAAGCCCATCACCGAAATAATTAAAAAAAACAAAGTTTTGCCTAGTGAATTAAAGAGAAAAGTTGAAAGATAAAACGATCAAAATTATTACTTCACAGCCTATCTAACATACAACAATAAAAATATTGCAAATAAAAGAACATGATATATTATCCTATGTTCGTAATATTACAGAAAACTAGCGCAGCCCTTTTCCCAGTGTGCAGCCCTTTTTCCAGGAACTATGGAGGATCATATCATCACCAAAACCAAAGATTTTGACCTCTGTACTATGTTGAACAAAACTTTGTGGGGAGGAGGCCTTCAGGGAGGGGGGCTAGTTGCCCTCCAATCTTTTTGGTCACTTAAAAATGGCACTAGCAAATTTAATTTCCGTTCGAATGAGCTATTACACACCTCTCTATGATGTTCCAGTCACCCCCTACAGTGGCGGATCCAGGAAGGGGGCGGTGGGGGGGGGGGCGCCCCCTAGCGTAGTCTAAAGTAGTGTAATTTACGTTAACTAAAAGTTTCCGTTAACTAAACTTGCTCCTATCGCAAGTTCATTGGATCAATCTATTTTGCCCCCTTCCCCTAAAACATTTTTTTTCGGATCAACCTATTTTTTGCCCCCCCCCCTAAAAAAATCCTGAATCCACCCCTAGCCCCCTAGCCCTGCTAGAACAAAAAAGAAAAAACGGGAGACATATCAGTGCTACCCATGCAAAAAATTCATTTTCCTTTTTAATCAAGGAGGGGGACTGTTATTGCCCTATTTATGGTTTTTAACCATACTGATTCCAATGGTACATTTTTCATTTTTATCTGACACCTTTTTCGAGGGCTTTTCAAGCTTTTTTGTGAAATCACCATAGATTTTTTTTTTTTGCAATAAACTTTTACTTTTAAGACAAACCGAAATAGTAGTCACCATTCCTGAATCAGTATTACATAGAAATTTTCTTTCACAAGGTATTTTTTTCAAAACGCGTTTTTTAACTTTCGTTTACAATGGGCTGTGGTTTAATCTTTGCTAGGTTGCAGCTACTGCTGCAACTATTACTCCTGTTTTTCGATTTTTCAGCCGTAATGCTGCAAGCCGTAATTTGAGATTGATCGTACAGGAGGAAAACTACCCCTTCCTTATCCCCATCCCCACCTCAAGGTCAAAAAAACTTTGGAGTGTCCTCATTCGATTCTGAATCAGTGTTACATAGCAATTTTCTTTCACTAGATAGTCTTTTTTACGCGTTTTTTAACTTTCGGTGACTATGGGCTGTGGTTTGCCCTTTACTAGGTTGCAGCTGCCGCTGTAGCCGTGACTCCTGTTTTCGTTATTGCAATTTTTCAGCCGTAATGCTGCGAGCCGTAATGTGAGATTAATCGTATTGGAGAAAAACCGCCCTTTCCTTATCCACATCTCCACCTCAATGTCACAGAAACTTTGGAGGGTGCTTATTCGATCAGAAAATTCGATCAGATGAGTTATTTTCATTTATTATAAGTGAAAAGCGATTGGAGATCAGCCAGACACAGGGAGTATTTTTGGTGGGGGGGGGGGGGAGGTAAAAGCTGGTTCCCACCTATTTTGTACTTTTTCTTCTAATGCTCGATTTTACCTCGGCTCAAATTTGCATCTTTTAAGAAATTATCAGTTGACACAGTGCCCAAAAACCCAAAGTATTTTGATTTGGAAGATAATCTGCTTTTATTTCGTAAAAGTGACACATTTCATGACTGTAAATAGATATGATGGCTGAATACCCACGCCATAGAGCTGTGACAAATTATCAATTCCGCAGGGACGAGGGTTGAACAAGGAAATGGCCTTTTGACAACACTTTTACGGATCCAGCTTATTTGATTCCTGCCAAAATTTATATTTTGTTTTGGTTAACGAGTTTGGTGTGCATTAGACGCTTATTTTTATTGATAGTCAGAGCAAGAGTTACATTTTTGTACCCTTTACAGGGTGAAGACATATATTTGGGCAAATTTTCAAACGTTTTTCTTGATAAATATTCCAATTTACAAAAATTTTGCCCTTTAAATTCAAAAAACAAGAAGATGATTTCAATTGCGGCCCGATGTGCCTTTAATTAATAGTTTTCTTTGCAGTTCGATTGATTTGGAGTGTGAAGATCCACTCAACGATCTCCACTTAAATATCAGAGACGAAGAAAATATAATTGACAATTTGGCAGATGACGAAAGTAGCAATACACTGCAAGCCCAAATCTTCGCAGAAATTGTAAAAAACCGTGGACGTATCATTGAATAATATTAGCATAATTTGCAGAATGTCACCTGTAACATATTAATTAAAAAAAGAAAAAGCTTTTCCGAGGGAAGTAAAGAGCGAAGTTCAAATTTTGTCAAACGGACAAAAATTATTACTTCACAGCCTATCCAATATATATCAATAAAACTAATAGAGATAAACAAACTAATTATGTTTCCCTGTGTTTCTAGGATCATAGAAAACTAGCACTTTACTAAAAGCACAAAAGTCAAGTAAAAGAAATAGGAATATTGATTTTGGAGTTAAAATTGAGTATGTAGCCTGACAACAATAAAGTAATGTGTATATATTTCCATAGTCTTACACCAATTGTGACATCAGTAACTTTCAGTATACAATTAAAATCATCTTAAAAAATCCTAAAATTAAATAAAACAAAAGGAATTTGACTCCTAAGTGGAAATATAACTCCTACTTCTAAAATGAAGGGATGGAGTCATAATTACGCAAGGAATCTCTCAAAAAATATTGTTATTTCAACCAGGAGTAAGGGTCGTTGATTTTGAATGAGAACTAATTTCGTAAAATCTTGAAGACTTTAGGGTAAAGAGCGAGAGTTGGGGAGGGGATACACCTCATTCTCACAATTTTAAGGTTTAATTTTATTCCCAACTTTCACTTTAAAAAAAAGAATTATTTAAGACTTTTCTATAATTCTTCACTAAATTAAAACGCCATATAGAGCATACCCAGTCCAACCAAGGCGCGAAGGCCTATTTTGACAGCCATTTAATTGAGCATTGTTGAGAAGTCCAATAATCATGAGCTAATTGAGCTAAATAATCATTGAGCTAAAAAAAAAAAAAAAAAATTGTGGTTGTACTCCGACTTGTGACGAGTGACAGCTCATTTGCAATGTCTCATCTGTCTGATCATAGCACTCCATGTTTTGATATGAATAGGAACCTTTTTCCCGATCTTTGACCTTGTAGGTGAAATTTTAAGACTAGGGCAATAAGAAATTCGCCCTGGTTAAATAAGAAAGTCACAAAGAGTTGTAGCAATGATGAAAATATTGAAATCCATGATAAATCTAAGGGCTATTGTTTTTCATTTCATTAAAACACTTCATAGGACATACTAAGCCAAAGCAAGGCCATCGCCGCTTTTTTTTAAGAAAAGGATTTTCAATTTCTTAGAAAAACTTTATTTGGGTACTAAATTGAATTCAAGACTTTTAAACGCGGTAAGCCGTATATATTATGAATCAGAGAAAAAATGGCTTTAAAATGAGCTACTAGTCAAGCAGATAAGGTTTAGTCCAAAAAGTAGTGTCTGACCCCTTAGAATCTCCTCTGCTGTGAGCGAATTATGATTGTACTCTGATTTTTGGCGAGTTACAGCTCATTTGAAACTTCTCATATGTCTGATGATAGCACTCCATGTTTTGAGAAGAATAGGAACATTTTTCTAATTCTTTGACCTTATTGCTGGAATTTTAAGACTAGGGCGATAAGAAAATCGCCCTGGTTAAATAAAAAAGTCAAAAAGAGTTGTAGCAATGAAGAAAATATCGAACTTTATGGTAAATCTTAGGGCTATTGTTTTTCACTTCATAAAAACACTGTATATGGCATAATAAGCCAAAGCAAGGTCATCACCGCTTTTTTGTAAGAAAAGGATTCTGAATTTCTTAGAAAAACCTTATTTGGGAACTAAATTAAATTCAAGACTTTTAAACGCGGTAAGACGTATACATTATGAATCTTAGAAAAAAGGGCTTTAAAATTAGCTACTAGTCAAGCAGATACAGTTTAGTCCCAAAAAGTAATGACAAATCTAAGGGCTATTGTTTTTCACTTCATAAAAACGCTGTATAGGACATAACAAGCCAAAGCAAGGCCATCGCACGCTTTTTTGTAAGACAAGGATTTTGAATTTCTTAAAAAAACTTTATTTGGGAACTAAATTGAATTCAAGACTTTCAAACGAGGTAAGACGTATATATTATGAGTCAGAAAAAAAGGCTTTAAAATGAACAACTAGTCAAGCAGATACAGTTTAGTCCCAAAAATTAGTGTCTAACCCCTTAGAATCTTCTCTGTTGTGAGTCAATTGTGATTATGCTCTGATTTGTGGCGAGTGATAGCTCATTTGAAATGTCTCATCCATTTGATGATAGCACTCCACGTTTTGACAAGAATAGGAACCTTTTCTCATTCTTTGACCTTATAGATGGAATTTTAAGACTAGGGCGATAAGAAAATCGCCCTGGTTAAATAAAAAAGTCACAAAGAGTTTTAGCAGTTAAGAAAGTATTGAATGTTATGGTAAATCTAAGGGCTATTGTTTCACTTCATGAAAACGCTGTATAGGACATAATAAGCCAAAACGAGGCCATCGTCGCTTTTTGTAAGACAAGGATTTTTAATTTATTAGAAAAACGTTATTTGGGAACTATATTTAATTCAAGACTTTTAAACGCGGTAAGACGTATACATGATGAATCAGAGAAAAAAGGGCTTCAAAATGAGCTACTAGTCAAGCAGATACGTTTTAGTCCCAAAAAGTAGTGTCTGACCCCTTAGAATCTCCTTTGCTATGAGCCAATTGGGATTATTCTATAGTTTATGGTGAGTGACAATTGATTTGAAACGTTTCATCTGTCTGATGATAACGCTTCACGTTTTGATAAGAATAGGAACCTTTTCCTAATTCTTCGACTTTATAAGTGGAATTTTAAGACTAGGGCGATAAAAAAATCTTCCTGGTTAAATAAGAAAGTCACAAAGAGTTGTAGCAATGAAGAAAATATCGAATGCTATGGTAAATCTGAGGTCTATTGTTTTTCACTTCATAAAAACACTGTATTGGACATAATAAGCCAAAGCAAGGCCATCGCCGCTTTTTGTAATACAAGGATTTTGAATTTCTTAGAAAAACTTTATTTGGGTACTAAATTGAATTAAAGACTTTTAAACGCGGTAAGACGTATAAATTATGAATCAGAGAAAAAAGGGCTTTGAAATTAGCTGCTAGTCAAGCAGATACGGTTTAGTCCCAAAAAGTAGTGTCTGACCCCTTAGAATCTCCTCTGCTGTGAGCCAATTGTGATTATTCTCCGATTTCTGGCGAGTGACAGCTCATTTGAAATGTCTCATCTGTCTGATGATAGCGCTCCACGTTTTGACAAGAATAGGAACCTTTTCCTCATTCTTTGACCTTATATATGGAATTTTTAAGACTAGGGCGATAATAAATCGCCCTGGTTAACTAAGAAAGTCACAAAAAGTTGTAGTAATGAAGAAAATATTGAATTCCATGATAAATCTAAGGGCTATTGTTTTTCACTTCATAAAACACTGTATAGGACATAACAAGCCAAAGCAAGGCCATCGCACGCTTTTTTGTAAGGCAAGGATTTTGAATTTCTTAGAAAAACTTTATTAGGGAACTAAATTGATTTCAAGACTTGTAAACGCGGTAAGACGTATATATTATGAATCAGAAAAAAGGACTTTAAAATGAACTACTAGTCAAGCAGATACGGTTTAGTCCCAAAACATAGTGGGTGACCCCTTAGAATCTCCTCTGCTGTGAGTCAATTTTGATTATGCTCTGATTTGTGGTGAGTGACAGCTCATTTGAAATATGTCATCCGTCTGATAATAGCACTCCACGTTTTGAACAGAATAGGAACCTTTTTCTCATTCTTTGACCTTACAGATGGAATTTTAAGACTAGGGTGATAAGAAAATCGCCCAGGTTAAATAAAAAAGTCACAAAGAGTTTTAACAATGAAGAAAGTATTGAATTCCGTGATAAATCTAAGCGATATTGATTTTCACTTCATAAAAACACTGTATAGGGCATAATAAGTCAAAGCAAAGCCATCGCACGCTTTTTTGTAGGACAAGGATTTTGAACTTCTTAGAAGAACTTTATTTGTGAACTAAAGTGAATTCAAGACTTTGAAACGCATTAAAACATATATAATATGAATCAGAGAAAAAAGGGCTTTCAAACGATCTACTAGTCCAGCAGATATCGTTTAATTCCCAAAAATAGTATCTGACCCCTTAGAATTTCCACTGTTCTAAAGTAATTGTGTTAAAGTATTTTTAATAGTCCTTTAGGTTATAGAAGATAAAATTTGACAACACTGTAATTAATTTGAAAGATTGGGCGATAGGCGAGGGATGTTTTCTTCAAAACTTGGCAACACTGAACATAGGGCGATGGCCAGGGCGATGGAGGATGGGCTATTACTTCAGGCTGGTCAATCGTTGTCAGATAATTTATAACTTATTTAAGTGAATCTAAAGTTGTTTTCTGCCATGTTGACTCAAAGGGCAACAGAAAAAGAAAAATATCAAATATTTGTTATGTGCTTAAGAACAATATTTTCAAATAAAATACAACTTACTTGTGTGAAAATGAAGTTGTTGTATTTTATGTTGACTCAAAGAGAAACAAAAAATCACAAATATCGAATATTATTCATATTATTAAGAAAAATCTTTTTCATATTATCTATAACTTACTTACGAGAAACTGAAGATGTTTTCTTCCATGTTGACTAAAAGGGGACCTGAAAAAGACAAATATCAACTATTAATCATCTGTTTAATAACAATCTTTTTCAAATAATGTATAACTTACATATGTGAAACTAAAGTTGTTTTCTTCCATTTTGACTCAAAAGGAAACAGAAAAAGAAACATTTCAAATATTAGTCATACGCTTACGAATAATTTTTTTTTTTAATAACTTATAAGTTACTTACGTGAAACTGAGTTTTTTTTTCTCCCATATTGACTCAAAGAGAACCTGTAAAAGAAAAATATCAAATTGTATTTCTATGCTAAAGATCGGTCTTTTTCAAATAATATATAGTTTACTTGTGGGAAATGAAGTTGTTTTTTTACATGTTGCCTCAAAGGGAACCTAAAAAGAAAAATATAAAATATTATTCATATTCTTAAGAACAATCTTTTTCAAGTTATTTATAACTTACTTACGGGAAACTGAAGACGTTTTCTTCCATGTTGACTCTAAGGGGACCTGAAAAAGACAAATATCAACTGTTAATCATATGCTTAAGATCAATGTTTTTCAAATAATTTATAACTTACTTACGTGAAACCGAAGTTGTTTTTTCCATGTTGACTCAAAGGAAACCTGAAAAAGAAAATTTTCAAATATTAGTCATACGCTTAAGAATATTTTTTTTAAATAACTTATAACTCACTTACGTGAAACTGAGGTTTTTTCTTTCATGGTGACTCAAAAAGAACCTGTAAAAGAAAAATATCAAATTTTATTCATATGCTTAGGAACAGTCTTTTTCAAATAATATATAACTTACTTGTGTGAAATTGAAGTTGTTTTTTCTATGTTGACTCAAAGGGAAGCTGAAAAAGGCAAATATAAACTATTAGTCATATTCTTAAGAACAATCTTTGTCAAATTATCAATAACTGACTTACGTGAAACTGATGTTATTTTCTTCCTTGTGGCCTCAGAGGGAACCTGAAAAAGACAAATATCAAATAGAATTCATATTTTTACTAACAATCTTTTTCAAATTATCTATAATTTACTTACGTGAAACTGAATATGTTTTCTTCCATGCTGACTCAAATGGGACCAGAAAAGAAAAATATCAAATTGATTTAGAATTATCAAATTAGATTTAATTTAAAAAAATCAAAATTTGGAACAATCTTTTTCAAATAACCTTACTTATGTGCTCTTGGGAATATTTTTTCTTAAATAATTATAACTTACTTACGTCAAACTAAGGTTTATTTCTTCCTTAATGACTCAAAGGGAACCAAAAAAATTATATAAATATAAAATATTATTCATATGCTTAAGAACGATCTTTTTCAAATCGTTTATGACTTACTTACGTGAAACTGAAGCTGTTTTCTTCCAAGATGACTCAAAGAGAACCTGAGAAAAAATCAAATATTCTTCCTATGCTTAAGATCAATCTTTTTCAAATAATTTATAACATACTTACGTGAAACTTAATTTGTTTTCTTCCATGTTGACTCAAAGGGAACCAGAAACAAACAAACAAATATTAGTCATATGCTGAAGAACAATTTTTTTCAAATAATTTGTAACTTACTTACTTGAAACTCATATTCTTTTATTCCATGTCGACTATAATTTATATTTTGCTTCTATAAAACTGGAATTGTTTTCTTCCGTGTTTATTCAAAGGGAACCTGAAAAAGAAAAGTATCAAACATTATTCATATGCTTAAGAATAATCTTTTTCAAATAACTTATAACTTACTAACGTGAAACTAAAGTTGTTTTCTTCCTTATGGACTGAAACGGAACCTGAAAAAAAAATTATCAAATATTATTCATAAGCTTAAGAATATTTTTTTGAAATAGTTTATAACTTACTTATGTGTAACTGAGGTTTTTTTTCTTCCATCTTGACTCAAAGTAAAACTAAAAGAAATATAAATATCAATTATTATTCATATGCTTAAGAATAATCTTTTTCAAATAATTTATAATTTACTTACGTGAAATTGAAGTTGTTTCCTTCCATGTTGACTCAAAGGGAACCTGAAACAAACAAACTAATATTAGTCAAACGATTAAGAACAATTTTTTTCAAATAATTTATAATTTACTTACGTGAAACTAAATTTGTTTTCTTCCATATTGACTCAAAGGGAACCTGAAAAAATATATCAAATATTATTTTTATGCAGAGGAACAAACTTTTCCAAAAAAATTATTATTTACTTACGTGAAACTGAAGCTGTTTTCTTCTATGTTGAAGAAAAGGGAATCTGAAAAAAAATACCAAATTTTATTCATATGCTTAAGAAATTTTTTCTGAAATATTTAATAAGTTACCTACGTGAAACTGAGGTTTTTTTCTTCCATTTTGACTCAAAGGGAACCTGAAAAGAAAAATATCAAATATTGTTTATATAGTGTATTACAGGTAATAACTTGGTCCAAAAAAATTGTCTTCTTAATTTAGTAACTGAGATAAATGAGCACCTGAACAAGGTCTAGACCTTATTCATCCATCTAATCACCTAGAACAAAACAGTAAATCCAAACCAATAGTCCAAAAAACCTCTTAAGTTCAATTTATGGCTAAGTAATTTATATTTTACTCACGTGAAATTGATGTTGTTTCCTTCCATGTTTACTCAAAAGGAACCTGAAACAAACAAAGTAATATTAATCAAACGATTAAGAGAAATTTTTTTTAAATAATTTATAATTTACTTTCGTGAAACTAAAGCTATTGTCTTCCATGTTGACTCAAATAGAACCTGAAAAAAATATATCAAATATTATTTTTATGAAGAGGAACAAACTTTTCCAAAAAAATTATTATTTACTTACGTGAAACTGAAGTTGTTTTCTTCTATGTTGAAGAAAAGGGAATCTGAAAAAAAATACCAAATTTTATTCATATGCTCAAGAAATGTTTTCTGAAATATTTAATAAGTTACCTACGTTAAACTGAGCTTTTTTCTTCTATTTTGACTCAAGGGCAATCTGAAAAAAAATATCAAATATTGTTTATATAGTGTATTACAGGTAATAACTTGGTCCAAAAAAAAACTGTCTTCCTAATTTAGTAACTGAGATAAATGAGCACCTGAAAAAGGTCTATTCCTTATTCATCCATCTAATCACCTAGAACAAAACAGTAAATCCAAACCAATAGTCCAAAAAACCTCTTAAGTTCAATTTATGGCTAAGTACTTTACTTCTACTTTTAAAATCAATGTAATTAGTACAAATTCTCGCATATCTAAATAGTTGGGAATAATACGATGAACATGTTATATTCGAATGTATATTACTTTTAATGAATGGGAAATTAACTATTTCAAAATCAAAATCTTCTGTTTTATTATATATTTTAAAAACTAATGTATTCCTAGGTGAAACATTAATATCTAAATCTAGAAAATGGTCATAATTGCCTTTCCCATTGGTCAGTTCCATATTTAACTCTGGTGGGTAAATCGTATTCGATATCTCTAAAAACTCTGCACAATTTATCACCAGAAGGTCATCTAAATATCTTTTATTATTTGGGTTCTTTTTATCAATCATAAGTTCATATTCTAAATGGCTTAAAAACAGGTCCGCTGTAATGGACTGGCATTACCCCCGTAGAAATTCCAATACTTTACTTATACAGATTACCATTAAAATTATAAAAGTATTAAATAGAATAAATTCTAGTAAATCGTAAATCATATCAGTAGTAAGCGCCCAATTACCACTGGTCGTGATTGCGTAATATGCCTTACCACGGGTTAGTGACCTATTACTATGAAGTATACATGGCTCGGCAGACAGGTTTTCTAATGTGAAATCCATGTTTTGGAGGTTAAACAGAGAGAGAGAGAGTAGCGGTCACACTAACTTGATTAGTAATTGGATTCAGATATTCTACGAACGGACTTTCAGTCCTACATTCACGGGTTTCTGCAAAGTGTTATGGGCTTCATTGAAAAAATATCAGTATAAAAAAAAAAAATAATAAATAAACATTTATCCATGATCTTTCTTCTGGCAAAAAAATACGAATTCCAATCAAAACTGGTAAAACGTGTTAATAAGCTGTATTCTTTACATGGTGTTCGTTCAAAAAGTGAGGATTTCTGTTAAATAAATAATTCTTATATTTTTTCCGTTCAATTGAAAGTGAGGATTTCTTATAAATAAATAATTGTTTTAACTTTTAAAATACCTTTACGGGGTTTGAGGGACTCTGTCGTTTTTGTCCTTGTGGTTTTTTATTTAAATGGTGTTCGTTCAAAAAGCGTGGAATTCTGTTAAATAAATAATTGTTATATTTTTTCCGTTCAAATGAAAACGAGGATTTCTGGTAAATAAATAATTGTTATACCTTTTAAAAGAGCTTTACGGGGTTTTAGGGTCTTTGTCGTTTATTCTGTGGGATTTGTTCTGTACATGGGGTTCGTTCAAAAAGAGATAAATTCTTTGATATAAAATTTTATATAATTTTTTTTCCGTTAAATTTACATCAAGGATTTACGATAAAAGATTACCTTCTATTAACTGTGCAATAGCTCTACGGGGTTTTAATGACTCTGTCAATCTATTGCTTTTTATTTTCAAATATAGTATCTGTTTTTGAGGGACTATGTCGTTTTATTCCGTTTGGTTTGTTAATTAAAATGAGTTAGTTAAAAAAAAGAGGATTTATGTGCAATAAATAATTATTATATTTTTTTACCTTCAATTTAAAGTGAGAATTTATGTTAAATAAATAAATGTTATACCTTTTAAAATAGCTTTACGGGGTTTGAGGGACTCTGTCGTTTTATTTCAAAAAGCGAGGATTTCTGTTAAATAAATAATTGTTATATTTTTTTCCGTTCAATTGGAAGCAAGGATTTCTGTTAAATAAATAATTGTTATACATTTTAAAATATCTTTACGGGGTTTGAGGGACTCTTTCGTTTTTTTACGTGTGATTTTTATTTAAATATTGTTAGTTCAAAAAGCGAGGATATCTGTTAAATAAATAATTATTATATTTTTTACGTTCAATTGAAAGCGAGGATTTCTGTTAAATGAATAATTGTTATACCTTTTTAAAATAGCTTTACGGGGTTTGAGGGGCTCTGTCGTTTTATTCCGTGTGATTTTTTCATTAGATGGTGTTCGTTCAAAAAGCGAGGATTTCTGTTAAATAAATAATTCTTATATTTTTTCAGTTAAATTTAAAGCGAGGATTTCTGTTAAATAAATAATTGTTATACCCTTTAAAATAGCTTTACGGGGTTTGAGGGGGCTCTGTAGTTTCATTCCGTGTGATTTTTTCATTACATGGTGTTCCTTCAAAAAGCGTGGATTTCTGTTAAATAAATAATTCTTATATTTTTTCCGTTCAATTGAAAGCGAGGGTTTCTGTTAAATAAATAATTGTTATACCTTTTAAAATAGCTTTACGGGGTTTGAGGGCCTCTGTCGTTTTATTCCGTGTGATTTTTTCTTTAAATGGTGTTCGTTCAAAAAGCGGGGATTTCTGTTAAATAAATAATTATTATATTTTTTACGTTCAATTGAAAACGAGGATTTCTGTTAAATAAATAATTGCTATACCTTTTAAAATAGCTTTACGGGGTTTGAGGGGCTCTGTCGTTTTATTCCGTGTGATTTTTTCTTTACATGGTGTTCGTTCAAAAAGCGAGGATTTATGTTAAATAAATAATTCTTTTATTTTTTTCCGTTCAATTGAAAGCGAGGATTTCTGTTAAATAAATAATTGTTATACCTTTTAAAATAGATTTTCTGGATTTTAGGGACTCTTTCGAGTTATTCCGTTTTATTTTAAAATATCATTAAAGTGGTTGATGGGTTTCTGTGGTGTTTTTACGTGTGATTTTTTATTTACATTGTGTTAGTTCAAAAAGCGATGAATTATGTTAAATAAATAATTCTTTTATATTTTTTCGTTCAATTTAAATTGAGGATTTATGTTAAATAAATAATTGTTATAGCTTTTAAAATTGCGTTACGGGGTTTGAGGGTCTCTTTAGTTTTATTACGTGTGATTTTTTAATTAAATGGTGTTATTTAAAAAAGTGAGGATTTCTGTTAAATAAATAATTATTATATTTTTTACGTTCAATTGAAAGCGAGGATTTCTGTTAAATAAATTATTTTTATACCTTTTAAAATTGCTTTTCGGGGTTTGATGGGGCTCTGTCGTTTTATTCCGTGTTATTTTTTTATTACATAGTGTTCGTTAAAAAAGCGTGGATTTCTGTTAAATAAATAATTATTATATATTTTCCGTTAAATTTAAAGCGAGGATTTCTGTTAAATAAATAATTGTTATACCTTTTAAAATAGCTTTACGGGGTTTGAGGGCCTCAGTCGTTTTATTCCGTGTGATTTTTTCTTTACATGGTGTTCGTTCAAAAATCGAGGATTTCTGTTAAATAAATAATTATTATATTTTTTCCGTTAAATTGAAAGCGAGGATTTATGTTAAATAAATAATTGTTATACCTTTTAAAATAGCTTTACGGGGTTTGAGGGCCTCTGTCGTGTTATTGCGTGTGATTTTTTCTTTAAATGGTGTTCGTTCAAAAATCGAGGATTTCTGTTAAATAAAAAATTCTTATATTTTTTACGTTCAATTGAAAACGAGGATTTCTGTTAAATAAATAATTGTTATACCTTTTAAAATAGCTTTACGGGGTTTGAGGGGCTCTGTCGTTTTATTCCTTGTGATTTTTTAATTAAATGGTGTTCTTACAAAAAGCGTTGATTTCTGTTAAATAAATAATTGTTTTATTTTTTACGTTCAATTGAAAGCGAGGATTTCTGTTAAATACATAATTGTTATACCTTTTAAAATAGCTTTACGGGGTTTGAGGGCCTCTATCGTGTTATTTCAAAAATCGATGATTTCTGGTAAATAGATAATTCTTATATTTTTTTCCTTTCAATTGAAAGCGAGGATTTCTGTTAAATAAATAATTGTTATACCTTTTAAAATAGCTTTACGGGGTTTGAGGGACTCTGTCGTTTTATTCCGTGTGATTTTTAAATAGCTTTTCGGTAGTTGATGGGGTTTTGTCGTTTTATTCCGTTCTATTTTTTCTTTAAATTGTTTTAGTTAAAAAAGCGAGTATTTATGTTAAATAAATAATTCTTTATTATTTTTCCGTTAAATTGAAAGCGATGATTTATATTATATAAATTATTTTGATACCCTTTAAAATAGCTTTCAGTGGTTTGAGGGGCTCTATTGTTTTATTTAAAAAAGCGAGGATTTCTGTTAAATAGATAATTCTTATTTTTTACGTTAAATTGAAAGCGAGGATTTCTGTTAAATAAATAATTGTTATACCTTTTAAAATAGCTTTACGGGGTTTGAGGGACTCTGTCGTTTTATTCCGTGTGATTTTTTCTTTACATAGTGTTCGTTCAAAAAGCGAGGATTTCTGTTAAATAAATAATTATTATATTTTTTCCGTTCAATTGAAAGCGAGGATTTCTGGTAAATAAATAATTGTTATACCTTTTAAAATAACTTTACGGGGTTTGAGGGGCTCTGTCGTTTTATTCCGTGTGATTTTTTTATTACATGGTGTTCGTTCAAAAAGCGAGGATTTCTGTTAAATAAATAATTCTTATATTTTTTCCATTCAACTGAAAGTGAGGATTTCTGCTAAATAAATAATTGTTATACCTTTTAAAATAGCTTTACGGGGTTCGAAGGACTCTGTCGTTTTATTCCATGTGATTTTTTCTTTACATGATGTTCGTTCAAAAAGCGAGGATTTCTGTTAAATAAATAATTGTTATAGCGTTTAAAATAGCTTTACGGGGTTTGAGGGACTCTGTTGTTTTATTCCGTGTGATTTTTTCTTTACATGGTGTTCGTTTAAAAAGCGAGGATGTCTGTTAAATAAATAATTCTTATATTTTTTCCGTTCAATTGAAAACGAGGATTTCTCTTAAGTAAATAATTTTTATTCCTTTTAAAATAGCTTTATGGGGTTTGAGGGGCTCTGTCGTTTTATTCCGTGTGATTTTTTCTTTAAATGGTATTCGTTAAAAAAGCGAGGATTTTTGTTAAATAAATAATTCTTATATTTTTTTCCCTTCAATTGAAAGCGAGGATTTCTGTTAAATAAATAATGTTATACCTTTTAAAATAGCTTTACGGGGTTTGAGGGACTCTATCGTTTTATTTCAAAAAGCGAGGATTTCTGTTAAATAAATAATTGTTATACCTTTTAAAATAGCTTTATGGGGTTTGAGGGGCTCTGTCGTTTTATTACGTGTGATTTTTTATTTACATGGTGTTCGTTCAAAAAGCGAGGATTTCTGTTAAATAAATAATTCTTTTATTTTTTTCCCTTCAATTGAAAGCGAAGATTTCTGTTAAATAAATACTTGTTATACCTTTTAAAATAGCTCTAAGTGGATTGAGTGAATTTGTCTTTGTGATTCAAAAAGAAAGGATTTCTGTTAAATAGATAAATTTCTTATTTTTCTCCGTTAAATTTAAAGCGTGGATTTATGTAAAATAAATAATTTCTATAAATTTTCAAATATATTTACGGGGTTTGTGGGTCTCTGTCGTTTTATTCCGTGTGATTTTTTTTTTAAATAGTGTTCGTTCGAAAAGCGAGGATTTCTGTTAAATAAATAATTCTTATATTTTTTCCGTTCAATTGAAAGCAAGGATTTCTGTTAAATAAATAATTGTTATACCTTTTAAAATAGCTTTACGGGGTCTGAGGGGCTCTGTCGTTTTATTCCGTGTGATTTTTTCATTACATGGTGTTCGTTCAAAAAGCGAGGATTTCTGTTAAATAAATAATTCTTATATTTTTTACGTTCAATTGAAATCGATGATTTCTGTTAAATAAATAATTGTTATAACTTTTTAAATATCTTTAAGGGGTTTGAGGGGGCTCTGTCGTTTTATTACATGTGATTTTTTAATTACATAGTGTTCGTTCAAAAAGCGAGGATTTCTTTTAAATAAATAATTATTATATTTTTTACGTTCAATTTAAAGCGAGGATTTCTGTTAAATAAATAATTGTTATACCTTTTAAAATAGCTTTAAGGGGTTTGAGGGGCTCTGTTGTTTTATTCCGTGTGATTTTTTCTTTACATGGTGTTCGTTCAAAAAGCGAGGATTTCTGTTAAATAAATAATTCTTATATTTTTTACTTTCAATTGAAAACGAGGATTTATGTTAAATAAATAATTGTTATACCTTTTAAAATAGCTTTACGGGGTTTGAGGGGCTCAGTCGTTTTATTACGTGTGATTTTTTCTTTAAATGGTGTTAGTTCAAAAAGCGAGGATTTCTGTTAAATAAATAATTATTATATTTTTTTACGTTAAATTTAAGTCGATGATTTATTTAAAATAAAAAATTTTTATAAATTTTAAAATAGCTTTAAGTTGTTTTAGGGACTCTGTCGTGTTATTGCGTGTGATTTTAAAATAGCTTTACGGGGTTTGATGGGGTTCTGTCGTTTTATTCCGTGTGATTTTTTCTTTACATGGTGTTCGTTCAAAAACCGAGGATTTCTGTTAAATAAATAATTCTTTTATTTTTTTCCGTTCAATTGAAAGCGAGGATTTCTGTTAAATAAATAATTGTTATACCTTTTAAAATAGCTTTACGGGGTTTGAGGGACTCTGTCGTTTTATTTCAAAAAGCTATGATTTCTTTTAAATAGATAATTCTTATATTTTTTCTGTTAAATTGAAAGCGAGGATTTCTGTTAAATAAATAATTGTTATACCTTTTAAAATAGCTTTACGGGGTTTGAGGGACTCTGTCGTTCTATTCCGTGTGATTTTTTCTTTACATAGTGTTCGTTCAAAAAGCGAGGATTGCTGTTAAATAAATAATTCTTATATTTTTTCCGTTCAATTGAAAGCGAGGATTTCTGTTAAATAAATAATTGTTATAACTTTTAAAATAGCTTTACGGGGTTTGAGGGGCTCTGTCGTTTTATTCCGTGTGATTTTTTCATTACATGGTGTTCGTTCAAAAAGCGAGGATTTCTGTTAAATAAATTATTCTTATATTTTTTCCGTTCAATTGAAAGCGGGGATTTCTGTTACATAAATAATTGTTCTACCTTTTAAAATAGCTTTACGAGGTTTGAAGGACTCTGTTGTTTTATTCCGTGTGATTTTTTCTTTACATGATGATCGTTCAAAAAGCGAGGATTCCTGTTAAATAAATAATTGTTATAGCGTTTATAATAGCTTTTCGGGGTTTGAGGGACTCTGTTGTTTTATTCCGTTTGATTTTTTCTTTACATGGTGTTCGTTCAAAAAGCGAGGATTTCTGTTAAATAAATAATTCTTATATTTTTTCAGTTCAATTGAAAACGAGGATTTATGTTAAATAAAAAATTGTTATACATTTTATAATATCTTTATGGGGTTTGAGGGTCTCTGTCCTTTTTTTCCGTGTGATTTTCTCTTTACATGGTGTTCGTTCAAAAAGCGAGGATTTCTGTTAAATAAATAATTCTTATATTTTTTTCCGTTCAATTGAAAGCGAGGATTTCTGTTAAATAAATAATTGTTATACCTTTTAAAATAGCTTTACGGGGTTTGGGGGACTCTATCTTGTTATTCCGTGTGATTTTTTCTTTACATGGTGTTCGTTCAAAAAGCAAGGATTTCTGTTAAATAAATAATTCTTATATTTTTTATGTTCAATTTAAAGCGAGGATTTTTTCTGTTCAATTGAAAGCGAGAATTTATGTTAAATAAATAATATTTTTTCCGTTCAATTGAAAGCGAGGATTTCTGTTAAATAAATAATTGCTATACCTTTTAAAATAGCTTTACGGGGTTTGAGGGACTCTGTTGATTTATTCCGTGTGATTTTTTCTTTACATGGTGTTCGTTCAAAAAGCGAGGATTTCTGTTAAATAAATAATTGTTATACCTTTTAAAATAGCTTTACGGGGTTTGAAATAGATACCAAGAGTTCAATGACTCTTCCCCGCAATGACTTCCAAGGGTTTTATGACTTCTCCCCATAATGAATTCAGATGGTTTTAGGGCTCATCCCCCATAGCCATAACTCCATTCAACCTTGATCGAAGGTATAAAAGTTTGATAAAGTATTTCTCTACTTAACAACTACATTAATATCTTTCAAGATGATAGGACTGTATGATACCGAATTTATAAGTTTGAAAAAATCATCTTGTGGTGTTATATTTGAATGTGCATTTTTAATATTGTCTATGGAACTCGAAGAAATTGACTGTTATCATTGGCTAGTGAACTATAACATGTTTGAGTATGATATTACGGGGTTTGAAATAGATACCGAGAGTTCAATGACTCTTCCCCGCAATGACTTCCAAGGGTTTAATGACTCCTCTCCACAATGAATTCAGATGGTTTTAGGGCTCATCCCCCATAGCCATAAATCCATTCAACCTTGAGCGAAGGTATAAAAGTTTGATGAAGTATTTTTCTACTTAACAACTACATTAATAACTTCCAAGATGATAGGAGTGTATGACACAGAATTTATCAGTTTGAAAAAATCATCTTGTGGTGTTATATTTGAATGTGCATTTTTATTATTGTCTATGGAACTCGAAGAAATTGACTGTTATCATTGGCTAGTGAACTATAACATGTTTGAGTATGATAAAAGCTTGTGGAGTACTACATTATGTCATATAAACAGACTGGGATTCTATGATAGAGTGATTACACCACTTAATAATGCTGGTCAGGAACTGAGAAATGTTCAGGAGGAAGTCAGTGAAATTTGCAGCTTTTTCGGGGTTGAAGCACTCTACGTAAAGGGCAATGTACCTACAGATAAATTTTTAATTCAAAACTGTGACCCTAGGATTCCACTTTTCAATTTAGGAGAGTTTAAATGTCCTAACTTTGAAGGGGCTTATCACTGTCCCGAAGACGAGGTTAGGTTCTTCGCACAGTGAATACGGAGGGACATACCTGATCGTGATAAGTGCATACGACATGGTAAAAACAATTCTATATCATAAGACCATCGTTTGTGGATGTTTAAGAGTGAACTCTAAGTACTATTTTTTATTTAAACATTTGTTGTTGTGTTTTTTTTCTCAAAAAAAATCTGTTAATACGTTCAAGCAATAAAAATCTTTAAGCTTAAACCGTCTTTATTCTTTAGAATAGTTCTATTCTTTTCATTAAATTGTGAAGAAATTGTAAGTAACAATCGCTTTCTTGAATTCGCTTCCTGGACACAATACAGATATTTAATTCGAGAAATCATGATAAAATGGCAAGTAAGTAATAAACTCTTTATTGTTTTGATATTTAATTCGAGAAATCCCATGAATTGAATTCAAGAAAGAGTTTGCTACTTACGATACTTTGATTTTGTCAATGCTATCCCAAGTACCTGTCAATAGATGTCGATAGAGAATTTATTCATTCTTATACCTAGATTTTCTCTATGTTAACCTATTTATCCAATATATGATGTCTGTAAATTCCTTTTCTTACATCTCCTATGTTTTAATAGACATTCTAAACGTTCGATCTGCTATCTTACTCTAAAAATAATGAACACATAACAATGTAAGGTATAATATATTTTTAATTAAATAATGTCATGTAGAATTGAACAACTTTGAACATTTTGAATCTGTTCCATAAAATGCCTCACCATTTACTCTCTTGATAGTATAGCTATTGTCTTCTCTTAGTTCGTAATCAGTAGAATAATCATTATTCCATTTTGACTCATACACAATTTTTATAGGTGTGTCATCGACAGGGTCAATATGCTTTTCTTCTTTTGTATTATTTGATTCATTGACTGTTTGATCAATGGCAGTAACATTTGCTGGTACTTTGTTTTTCATCGATTCATCTTTATATTCCTTAGTGATATTTTCTGCCAATGCCCTTTTTATTTTTCTAGGAATTTCACTGTCTATTATCACACTATTTTTAAACAGGTAACAGTTCTAGCACGTAGACAGGATATGGTTTATGATATTAGTAGAAGAGTAGGCCTTTCTTTTCGTCTTTGCTTTCATTTGAATGCTAATACCCGAAAGCTGACGATATGGTTTAACACTGGGTAACATGTTACCACAAGCACTAGCAAGAAGATGCCCCTCTTTATCAACTATTATTTTTATGTTGGCATTCTCTTTTTGAGTGTATTCATCTCCGGAGATCTCAATCTCGCATATCCACCATCATAAGAGTTGAATTTTTTTGGTACTCCAAAGAAATTCAATTCCTTACTGTCATGACAATGCACGCATACGTTTCCGATAGTACTACCACTTGTACTTATTTCATAGTTTAAATACTTCTCCTTCTCAGCATTCAATGCTACAATAACACTAGCATGTGAACACACTTTCTTAAAATGCTTCATCTTCATTTTTTTTGGAGATATTAGTTATGTGTTTATCGTTCCACTGTGTAAAAAATACTGATTTAATGCATGCAATAAACTAGGTAGCGTCGATAACCGGCCATAGAGCAATAGCGGTAAAGCCACATCGTGTCTCAGGGACAAGCATAGAGTACAATTGTTAGAGCTATAAAAATATATGTCGAGGAGGTATCATTAGCAATAACATGTAAAAATTAAATCCAAGCAATTATGAAAAAATTCTGGGTTTTCGAAAGCAATTCATGCCAGAGTACAGCACTATAACTAGTCTAAGACATCCACTACATCGTGTCTCAGCGAAAAGCATAGAGTACAATTGTTAGAGCCATAAAAATGTCTGTCGAGGAGGTATCATTAGCAATAACATATAGAAATTAAATTCAAGAAATTATGAAAAAATTCTCAGTAAGTAACCATTTCTTTCTTGAAGTCAACTCTTGGATACACAATACGGATATTTCATTCAAAAAATTATAAAAATATTTGTAAGTAAGTTACAAACTCTTTATTGATTTCACCTCTTGGATATACAGTACAGATACTTCATTCAAGAAATTACGAAAAAATCACAAGTAAGTAACTTTTTTCTCTTTATCACAAACAATTTTCACCTAGCTAAACGATATAGAAAGTTAATTCAAGATATTATGAAAAAATTCTCAGTAAGTAACAATTTCCTTGTAGAAGTCAACTCTTGGATACACAATACGGAAATTTCATTCAAGAGATTATAAAAATATTTGTAAGTAAGTAACAAGCTCTTTATTGTTTTCAGCTCTTGAATATACAGTACAGATACTTCATTCAAGAAACGTGATTAAACACGTTTTGAAACTACATGCCATTTGCATGGCTTTCCTTGGCACCTTTCCAAACCAGCGGGGATCCCCACTGGTTCCTACACATTGCAAAAAGTGAGCAGTACGAAAACTCCACGTTTTCAGCCAGACTGGTTTTTTAGACAACACCCATTTTTAGGGACCAATCAGAGACAGCGGAGGTTGCTCAATATACAATAACCATGCAAAGTCGACATAGCTTTATTTAATTTTTTAGGTTAATTTAGACGACGTTACGTGCGCGCTCGTAACTTCGTCTAAATTAACCTTAAAAAAATTAAATAAAGCTATGTCGACTTTGCATGGTTATTGTATATTGAGCAACCTCCGCTGTCTCTGATTGGTCCCTAAAATGGGTGTTGTCTAAAAAACCAGTCTGGCTGAAAACGTGGAGTTTTCGTACTGCTCACTTTTTGCAATGTGTAGGAACCAGTGGGGGATCCCCGCTCGTTTGGAAAGGTGCCAAGGAAAGGCATGCAAATAGCATGTAGTTTCAAAACGTGTTTAATCACGTTTCTTGAATGAAGTATCTGTACTGTATATTCAAGAGGTGAAAACAATAAAGAGCTTGTTACTTACTTACAAATATTTTTATAATTTCTTGAATGAAATTTCCGTATTGTGTATCCAAGAGTTGACTTCTAGAAAGAAATTGTTACTTACTGAGAATTTTTTCATAATTTCTTGAATTAAATTTCTACATCGTGTAGCTAGGTGAAAATTGTTTGTGATAAAGAGAAAAAAGTTACTTACTTGTGATTTTTTCATAATTTCTTGAATGACGTATCTGTACTGTATATCCAAGAGGTGAAATCAATAAAGAGTTTGTTACTTACTTACAAATATTTTCATAATTTCTTGAATGAAATTTCCGTATTGTGTATACAAGAGTTGACTTCGAGAAAGAAATGGTTACTTACTGAGAATTTTTTCATAATTTCTTGAATTTAATTTCTACATGTTATTGCTAATGATACCTCCTCGACAGATATTTTTATGGCTCTAGCAATTGTACTCTATGCTTGTCCCTGAGATACGATGTAGTGGATGTCTTTGACTAGTTATAGTGCTGTACTCTGGCATGAATTGCTTTCGAAAACCCAGAATTTTTTCATAATTTCTTGAATTTAATTTCTACATGTTATTGCTAATGATACCTCCTCGACAGATATTTTTATGGCTCTAACAATTGTACTCTATGCTTGTCCCTGAGATACGATGTGGCTTTCCCACTATTGCTCTATGGCCGGTTATCGACACTACCTAGTTTATTGCATGTATTAAATCAGTATTTTTTACACAGTGGAACGATAAACACATAACTAATATCTCTAAAAAAAGTGAAGATGAAGCATTTTAAGAAAGTGTGTTCACATGCTAGTGTTGTTGTAGCATTGAATGCTGAGAAGGAGAAGTATTTAAACTATGAAATGAGTACAAGTGGTAGTACTATCGGAAACGTATGCGTGCATTGTCATGACAGTAAGGAATTGAATTTCTTTGGAGTACCAAAAAAATTCAACTCTTATGATGGTGGATATGCGAGATTGAGATCTCCGGAGATGATTACACTCAAAGAGAATGCCAACATAAAAATAATAGTTTATAAAGAGGTGCATCTTCTTGCTAGTGCTTGTGGTAACATGTTACCCAGTGTTAAACCATATCGTCAGGTTTCGGGTATTAGCATTCAAACGAAAACAAAGACGAAAAGAAAGGTCTACTCTTCTACTAATATCATAAACCATATCTTGTCTACGTACCGGTACAGTTAGCTGTGTTAAAATAGTGTGATAATAGACAGTGAAATTTCTAGAAAAATAAAAAGGGCATTGGTGGAAAATATCACTAAGGAGTATAAAGATGAATCGATGTCAAACAAAGTACTAGCAAACGTTACTGCCATTGATCAAACAGTCAATGAATCAAATAATACCAAAGACGAAAAGCATATTGACTCTGTCGATGACACACCTATAAAAAATGTGTATGAGTCAAAATGGAATAAAGATTATTCTACTGATTACTAACTAAGAGAAGACAATAGCTATACTATCAAGAGAGTATATGGTGAAGCATTTTATGGAACAGATTCAAAATGTTCAAAGTTGTTCAATTCTACATGACATTATTTCATTAAAAATATATTATACCTTACATTGTTATGTGTTCATTATTTTTAGAGTACGATAGCATATCGAACATTTAGAATGTCTTTTAAAACATAGGAGATGTAAGAAAAGGAATTTACAGACATCATATATTGGATAGATAGGTTAACATAGAGAAAATCTAGGTATAAGAATGAATAAATTCTCTATCGACATCTATTGACAGGTACTTGGGATAGTATTGACAAAATCAAAGTATCGTAAGTAGCAAACTCTTTCTTGAATTCAACTCATGGGATTTCTCGAATTAAATATCAAAACAATAAAGAGTTTATTACTTACTTGCGATTTTATCATGATTTCTCGAATTAAATATCTGTATTGTGTCCAGGAAGCGAATTCAAGACAGCGATTGTTACTTACAATTTCTTCACAATTTAATGAAAAGAATAGATCTATTGTAAAGAATAAAGACGGGTTAAGCTGAAAGATATTTATTGCTTGAACGTATTAACATATTTTTTTTTTAGAAAAAAAAAACATAACAACAAATGTTTACATAAAAAATAGTACTTGGAGTTCACTCTTAAACATCCACAAACGATGGTCTCATGATATAGAATAATTTTTACCATGTCTTGTGGATTTATCACGATCAGGTATGTTCTTAGGTATCCACTGTGCGAAGAACCTAACCTCGTCTTCAGGACGGTGATAACCCCCTTCAAATTTAGGACACTTAAACTCTTCTAGATTGAAAAGTTTACATTGACATTGCCCTTTACGTAGAGTGCTTCAACCCCGAAAAAGCTGCAAATTTCACTGACTTCCTACTGAAAATTTCTCAGTTCCTGACCAGCATTATTAAGTGGTGTAATCACTCTATCATAGAATCCCAGTCTGTTTATATGACATAATGTAGTACTTCACAAGCTTTTATCATACTCAAACATGTTATAGTTCACTAGCCAATGATAACAGTCAATTTCTTCGAGTTCCATTGACAATAATAAAAATGCACATTCAAATATAACACCACAAGATGATTTTTTCAAACTGATAAATTCTGTGTCATACACTCCTATCATCTTGGAAGTTATTAATGTAGTTGTTAAGTAGAAAATACTTCATCAAACTTTTATACCTTCGATCAAGGTTGAATGGAGTTATGGCTATGGGGGATGAGCCCTAAAACCATCTGAATTCATTATGGGGGGAGTCATAAAACCCTTGGAAGTCATTGCGGGGAAGAGTCATTGAACTCTCAGTATCTATTTCAAACCCCGTAAAGCTATTTTAAAAGGTATAACAATTATTTATTTAACAGAAATCCTCGAGCCCCTCAAACCCCGTAAAGCTATTTTAAAAGGTATAACAATTATTTATTTAACAGAAATCCTCGCTTTCAATTGAACGGAAAAAATGTTATTTATTTAACAGAAATCCTCGCTTTCAATTGAACGGAAAAAATCCTCGCTTTCAATTGAACAGAAAAAATATAAGAATTATTTATTTAACAGAAATCCTCGCTTTTTGAACGAACACCATATAAACAAAAAATCACACGGAATAACACGACAGAGCCCCTCAAACCCCGTAAAGCTATTTTAAAAGGTATAAACATTATTTACTTAACATAAATCCTCGTTTTCAATTGAACGGAAAAAATATAAGAATTATTTATTTAACAGAAATCCTCGCTTTTTGAACGAACACCATGTAAAGAAAAAATCACACGGAATAAAACAACAGAGTCCCTCAAACCCCGAAAAGCTATTTTAAACGCTATAACAATTATTTATTTAACAGAAATCCTCGCTTTTTGAACGAACATCATGTAAATAAAAACTCTCACGGAATAAAACAACAGAGTCCTTCAAACCCCGTTAAGCTATTTTAAAAGGTATAACAATTATTTATTTAACAGAAATCCTCTCTTTCAATTGAACTGAAAAAATATAAGAATTATTTATTTAACAGAAATCTTCGCTTTTTGAACGAACACCATGTATTGAAAAAATCACACGGAATAAAACGACAGAGCACCTCAAACCCCGTAAAGCTATTTTAAAAGGTATAACAATTATTTATTTAACAGAAATTCTCGCTTTAAATTGAACGGAAAAAATATAAGAATAATTTATATAACAGAAATCCTCGCTTTTTGAACGAATACCATGTAAAGAAAAAATCACACGGAATAAAACGGCAGAGTCCCTCAAACCCCGTAAAGCTATTTTAAAAGTTATAACAATTATTTATTTAACAGAAATCCTCTCTTTCAATTTAAATTAAAAAAATATAAGATTTATTTATTTAACAGAAATCATCTCTTTTTGAAATAAAACGACAGAGTCCCTCAAACCCCGTAAAGCTATTTTAAAAGGTATAACAATTATTTATTTAACAGAAATCCTCGCTTTCAATTGAACGGAAAAAAATAAAAAAATTATTTATTTAACAGAAATCCTCGCTTTTTGAACGAACACCATGTAAAGAAAAAATCACACGGAATAAAACGACAGAACCCCAACAAACCCCGTAAAGCTATTTTAAAATCACAGGTAATAAAACGACAGAGTCCCTCAAACCCCGTAAAGCTATTTTAAAAGGTATAACAATTATTTATTTAACAGAAATCCTCGCTTTAAATTTAACGGAAAAAAATATAAGAATTATTTATTTAACAGAAATCCTCGTTTTTTGAACGAACACCATGTAAAGAAAAAATCACCCGGAATAAAACGACAGAGCCCCTCAAACCCCGTAAAGCTATTTTAAAAGGTATAACAATTATCTATTTAACAGAAATCCTCGCTTTAAATTGAACTGAAAAAATATAAGAATTATTTATTTAAAAGAAATCCTCGCTTTTTGAACGAACACCATGTAATGAAAAAATCACATGGAATAAAACGACAGAGCCCCATCAAACCCCGTAAAGCTATTTTAAAAGGTATAAAAATTATTTATTTAACAGAAATCCACGCTTTCAATTGAACGGAAAAAATATAAGAATTATTTATTTAACAGAAATCCTCGCTTTTTGAACGAACACCATGTAATGAAAAAATCACACGGAATAAAACGACAGAGACCCTCAAACCCCGTAAAGATATTTTAAAAGGTATAACAAATATTTATTTAACGTATATCCTCGCTTTCAATTGAACGTAAAAAATATAAGAATTATTTATTTAACAGAAATCCTCGCTTTTTGAACTAACACAATTTAAAGAAAAAATAACACGTAATAAAACGACAGAGTCCCTCAAACCCCGTAAAGCTATTTTAAAAGGTATAACAATTATTTATTTAACAGAAATCCTAGCTTTCAATTGAACGGAAAAAAATATAAGAATTATTTATTTAACAGAAATCCTCGCTTTTTGAAATAAAACGATAGAGTCCCTCAAACCCCGTAAAGCTATTTTAAAAGGTATAACATTTATTTATTTAACAGAAATCCTCACTTTCAATTGAACGGAAAAAAATAAAAGAATTATTTATTTAACAGAAATCCTCGCTTTTTGAACGAACACCTTGTAAATAAAAAATCACACGGAATAAAAGACAGAGCCCCTCAAACCCCTTTAAGATAATTTAAAATCACACGTAATAACACGACAGAGTCCCTCAAACCCCGTAAAGCTATTTTAAAAGGTATAACAATTATTTATTTAACAGAAATCCTCTCTTTCAATTTAACGTAAAAAAATAAAATAATTATTTATTTAAAAGAAATACTCTATTTTTTAACGAACACCATGTAAAGAAAAAATCACACGTAATAAAACGACAGAGCACCTCAAACCCCGTACAGCTATTTTAAAAGGTATAACAATTATTTATTTAACAGAAATCCTCGATTTCAATTGAACGGAAAAAATATAGGAATTATTTATTTAACAGAAATCCTCGCTTTTTGAACGAACACTATGTAAAGAAAAAATCACACGGAATAAAACGACAGAGATCCTCAAACCCCGTAAAGCTATTTTAAAAGGTATAACAATTATTTATTTAACAGAAATCCTCGCTTTCAATTGAACGGAAAAAATATAAGAATTATTTATTTAACAGAAATCCTCGCTTTTTGAACGAACACCATGTAAAGAATACAGCTTATTAACAGGTTTGACCAGTTTTGATTGGAATTTGTATTTTTTTGGCAGAAGAAAGATCATGGATACATGTTTTTTTTTTTTTTTTTTTTTAAATGTTATTTTTTAAATTAAACCCAAAACAATTTTCAGAAACCCGTGAATGTAGGATTGAAAGTCCGTTCGTAGAATATCTGAATCCAATTACTAATCAAGTTAGTGTGAACGCCAGCTCTCTCTCTCTCTCTGTTTGACCTCCAAAAAATGGGTGTCACATTAGAAAACCTGTCTGCCAGGCCATTTAGGGTTCATAGTAATAGGTCACTGGCCCGTGGTAAGGCATATTACGCAATCACGACCAGTGGTAATTGGGCGCTTACTACTCATATCCAAGCTACAACATCTTGAACTAGTAGTACTACTAAAGAAATAAGTCCATCTAGTCTTCTTATTATTAGTATCAATTTTTAGAAAAACAAAATTAGGTAAAAGAAAAGCTTTCTTAATAATTTTTTTCAATTTTAAAAATACTAAAATAATTGGTAGATTTGTCTATAATGTAGTGTAATCAAATGAATCCACTCTTTTGGTTAAAACTAAAGCCTGAGAATCTATTTCTTGCAATGAATTGTTAACGCTCCAATATGGATTAAAAGTAGAAATTTTTTGAATTCCATATGCCTTAAATTTAGTTTAATTTTCCCTAAACTACACGACAGGTCAGTCACCGAAATTCTTGTAGGGTATCGGGCTGCACCAGCAATAAAGTGTGGTTTCTGGGAATTATTTTGAAATTTTGACGTTCAATATAAAAAAGAGAAATTTTTATCATTATCATCATACTTATTATTAATTTTTTTTAAAGTATATCTTCTATTCTTTTCATTAAACTATTATTAACATCTTGAACCTTTTCATATGTATTCGTAGTACTTAGCTCCTTTGATAAAATATCCGAATATAGCTTCTGACAAATTATTGCAAAATTATTATTAGATTTATCAATTGCTACAATTACAAAATCATTCTTTATATTAGCAATCGCTAAGGTAATTTTAGAAAATTACCATATTATTACAATTATTTGCATTATTATATATCTTATTTCTAACCCTATTAATAATTAAATTTTTCCCATTCTGAAAACTATTTTTATTAAATTTCTCTTTTTTTACCACTTACCACTAAATAAATATAAATCATTATTTAATCCACTAAGCACATTACAGGGTCTTAGATGATTAGAAAGACGGAATTTAGCACCCATTTTCATTGTACTCTGCAGATCCATTTGTTTTATTATTGCCAAATCACCTTTTATAATATGATCACAAATTGGATTTACAAATGATAAAAATTGCTCGCACTTACACATAGGTTTTCAATTACTGTCCAAGTGAAAATTCCTAAGTATTAAATTATAATTAAAAATCATTTGTCCTATCGTTTTTGAGAATTTATATGCTATAATTTGATTATTCTTATAATTTAAATTACTAGGAAGGGCCTGTTTCATATCACGCTTGTTTAAAATTTTAGAGTGCTATCAAATTTTATTTATATTCTTAAGAACAGTCTTTTTCAAATAACCTTAAGTAAGTACTTAAGTAAAACACAAGTTTCTATTTCCATGTTGACTCAATGGGGACCTGAAAAAGAAAAAATTTCAAATATTCGTCATAATTTTTATATTATATACGAATATTTTTTTTAAAATAATTTATAGCTTGCTTTAGTGTAACTGAGGTTTTTTCTTCCCTGTTGACTCAAACGAAACCTAAAAAAAAAAATATCAAATATTATTCATATTTTTAATGACAATCTTTTTCGAGTAGTTTATAACTTACTTATGAGAAACTAAAGTTGTTTTCTTCCTTATTGACTCAGAGGGAACCAGAAAAAAAAATATCAAATATTAGTGTTATGCATAGGAACAAAATTTTTCAAAAAATTTGTTACTTACTTACGTAAAACTGAAGTTGTTTTCTTCAATGTTGACGCAAAGGGAACCTGAAAAAGAAAAAAATGCCAAATTTTATTAATTTTCTTAAAAATATTTTAACAAAAAAATAGTTTATAGCCTACTTAAGTGAAACTGAGGTTTTTTTCTGCCATGTTGCCTCAAAGGGAACCTGAAAAAGAAAAATATCAAATATAAGGTATATGCTTAAGAACGATCTTTTTCAAATAATTTATAAATTACTTATGTGAATCTATGGTTGTTTTCTCCCGTGTTGACTCAAAGGAAACATAAAGAAGACAAATATAAAATATTATATTTTTAAGATCAATCTTTTTCAAATTATTTACAACTTACTTACGTGAAGCTTAATTTGTTTTCTTCCATGTTGATTCAAAAGGATCCTGTAAAAGACAAATATCAAGTATTAGTTATATACATAAGAACAATGTTTTTCAAATAGCTTATAACTTACTTATGTGAAACTAAAGTTGTTTTCTTCCATATTGACTTAAAGGGAAAATGAAAAAGAAAAAGAAAAACCAATATTATTCATAAGCTTAAGAACAATCTTTTTCAAACACCTTACTATCCTCATCTGCGTGAAACTGAAGTTGTTTTCTTTTAAGTTTACTCAATAGGGACCTAAAAATGACAAATATCAAATATTAATCATATGCTCAAGAACAGTTCTTTTCAAATAATATATAGCTTACTTACGTGAAGCTAAAGTTGTTTTCTTTCATGTTGACAAAAAGGGGACCTGAAAAGAAAAAATATCGAATTTCATTCATATGCTTGAGAACAATCTTTTTCAAAAGACCTTACTAACCTTTCTTACGTGAAACTGAAGTTGTTATCTTCCGTGTTGACTCAAAGCAAACCCGAAAAAGAAAAATATCAAATATTAGTCATATGCTTAAGAACAATCTTGTTCAAATTATTTATAACTTACTTACATGAAGCTGAAGTTGTTTTCTTCTGTGTTGTCTCAAAGGGAACCTGTATAAGACAAATATCAGAGACTAACAACAATCTTTATCAAATACTTTATAACTTACTTACGTGAAACTGATGTTTTTTCTTGCATGTTGACTCAAAGGGAACCTGAAAAAGAAAAATATCAAATATTCGTCATATGCTTGAGAAGAATCTTTTTGTAATAATTTATAACTTACTCACGTGAAAGTGAAGGTGTTTTCTTCCTTGTTGACTCAAAGGGAACCTAAAAAAATAAAATCAAATATTAGCCATGTGCTTAAGAACAATCTTTTTCAAATAGTGTAAAACTTACTTACTTGAAACTGAAGTTGTATTCTTCCGTGTTGACTCAAAGGGAGCTTAACAAAGAAAAATATTGAATATTAGTCATATGCTTAAGAGTTTTTTTTTAATAATTTATAACTTACTTACCTGAAACTGAAGTTGTTTAATTCCATGTTGACTCAAACTATTACTACTAGCAACTAACTGCAGCACCAAGCCACCTGAGGCAAAGACAGCTACGCAAGCCCCTCCTCTATCCCAATCTATTCAGAGCCTCCCTTTTTACACCCTCCCAGGAAGTTCACAATTCCTTTAAATATTTCTTTATGATGTCCTCCCAGACGAGGACGACCTGCTTTCCGTTTAGCCCTAGACTGTTGGCCAAAAAGAACAATCTTCGGCAATCTGTCATCTTTCATCTGCACAACTTGCCCAAGCCACCACAACCTTTCTTTAATTACAGCCCTAGAGAGCAGTATTGAACCACTTTTTTTGTACAGCCTATTGTTTGAAATACGGTCAGTCAGCCGGGTATCCCGTACAATCCTTAAGCAATTTCACTTGAAAACATCTAGTAAATCTTCATCCACTTTTTGGAGTGACGACAAGCATGGGCGCTCCGAAAAGCGGATGAAGATTTACTAGATGTTTTCCAGATGTAAAACAGTCAAGATTTTAAAAGTAGAATAGCCCAGGCACAGGGTATTTCTTCACAGTTTAAAAAAAATTTTGAAGTTGGAAAGTTGTAAAAAAGTTTCTACTTTTAACACCTTCACTGCTCCCACCTTCTTTACTAATAATACTACCAAGGTAAGTGAAGCTGCCCACCTGATCAATATTTTCTTTACCCAACGTCACCTTTTCATCTTCTCTTTTTCCTAGGTTTAGTAACTTAGTCTTTTTAACACTCATTTTCTATCCTATTCTAGCACTCTGAACTCGTAAAACCTCTAAAAGTTCATTCATTTTGCTCACACTCATCAGGAGGATGCTTAAATCATCAGCATAATCTAAGTCCAGGAGACTTGTTCCTCCCCATTTGATTCCGTGGTCTCCCATTGTGTTTTCTTTGCTCCTTAAGACAAAGTCAATCAAAATAATCCATATAAAGGGGGATAGAACACAACCCTGCTTAACTACTGATTTAATACAAAACCAGCTGCTAATCTCATTTCCAACCTTAAGCGCAGCAGTTTTATTCTCGTATATAGTACTAATCACTTTAATGTATTCGTCTGGTATACCACACAAGGATAAAACCTTGACTAAAGCTCTTCTATGAACCGAATCGAACGCTTGCGCATCTATAAAACGCAGAATCTATAAAACTGAGGACCAAAGGTGTCTGACAACTCAGGCACTTCTCAATTACTAACCTAAGAGTGAAAATTTGGTCGACACATCCTCTACCTTTTCTAAAACCGCACTGTTCTTCTCTTAAAACTTTGTCTACGGCATCTCTTACTCTAAAAAGTATCATATTACCAAGTAATTTGCTACCTAGAGAGACCAGACTAATGCTTCAATAATTACCACACTCCCTTTTATCACCTTTCTGATAAAGCGGCTTAATTAAGGTTTTTCTAAAATCGTTAGGTATTTCTTCTTTTTCAAAAATCATATTCATAATCTTCAGTAACTTATTTCTAACCTCAGAGCCACCATATTTAAGAAACTCATTACCACCCTGTCAGCACCTGGAGCCTTATTACTTTTAATACTTTTAGTACTGTCACCAATTTTTCATCACAGAATAAATCTGCCTTCACAACCCAGGCGTCGCAAACTTTTTCATTTCCCTCTATATCTTTTCCTGCAACTCTATCTCGGTTAAGCAAATTACCAAAATGTTCTGCTCATCTCTCTTTAGTTCTTTCCTCATGGCTCATTGTGGCCCCATTCCTATCTTTAACTGACCCAAGTCCGGATTGACTACTCACTCTCAATTTATTAACATGCCAGTACAATATTTTTGCCGTCTAGCTGCATCTTTCAGATCCTCGGCAATTTTATCCATGGCCTCCACTTCACGCCTCCTTAGTTCATTTTTAATGCTTTCTCCACTTTCTTTACATTCCTTTTGTTTTCAAATGATCTATCCCTCAGATAATTCTTGTACAAGACCTTTCTCCTTTCTATTAAACATAACGCTTTGCAAAATGCTATGTTCCACCTAACCAATTTGGATTCCAGCCACGTATCGGTTGTGCCCATGCTTTGTTGGTTGTCGCGAACGCATTGATCGATGCTGATGCATCAGGTGAAACTCTCGTGTTGGCTGGGCATGATGTTCGTAAAGCGTTCGACTCTCTCATTCACGCCGCTATGCTACTCCATGCAGCAAAACGTGGAGTGAGCCCCTCATATATCAGAGCCCTTCGAGACATGTATTATTGTCTTAAAGTTCACCTAATACTTCACCTATTAGCTAAAGTTGACGGCTCTCAAGTCTACGCACCAACCCCTAATATTTTTGTCAATGTTGAAAAAGGTACCCGTGAAGGTGCTGTTTCTTCCCCTTCACTCTTAAATAATGGAGTTCTTGATGCACAGTCAGCTGTTCCCATATCATTCATCTTTGCCGGTCTTGACTTATCGCTTGTATGTTATGCAGATGACATTTTGAATGGGAGCCGCACTATCCAGCGCATAAGTAAGACTTTCGCAACGCTACAATCTGAGTATGCGAAACTAGGTCTTCAGTTCAATGCTGAAAAGTCCGAAGTTGTGTTCTTCAATTGGAAGCAAGCGTCACCTAGAGATATTCCTCTCTGAAATAGTAGGATTAAGCCAGTAGATCATATCACGTACCTCGGTCTTCCCATTGGTTCGTCAGTAATGCACACGCGACAACTATTAATTGCTCACATTGAGCGTAGAGTTTGGTTATCATATGCTTCTTTTGTAACTAATAAGTTACGGTTCAACCGCCGTCTTCTCTCGAAACTTTTTAACTCTGTCGCTCTACCACATTATTTGTACATATTGCCGTTTTGGAAAATGCTTACAAATTCTGACAAGTCAAAAATTTGTTCAGTTTTCTTCTGGTTCGCAAAATGTCTTTTACGTTATCCCCCTTGGACGCGCAATTCTTATCTGATTAGAAAATTCAGCATTGCTGACCCCATTATAGCTACGGAAAAGCAAATTCGTGCTTATAATTCCCGTTTAATGAAGATGAATCATCCCTGGTCGTCATTATTAACCCAGTACTTAAGATTTTTTTTTTTTTTTTTTTTTTTTTTTTTTAAGTGTTCGTTTTCGCGCTTAGTGTAATTAGTGTTTTTTTTTTTTTCTTTTTTTACCAATTACGGCTTGATGCAATGATGTTCATATTATTTATGTTTGTTCAGTATTTAGGAGCCTAAAAAAAAGAAAAGAAAAATGTCGCGTGCCTACAGAGCAGTGTATAATTGTGTTTTTCTTTCTCGTTTTGTGTAATTTGTTCTAAGTGCTGATTTAGATCTTAGCTCCAGCGTTCGTCACTACAAACCGCATGTATAACTCCTAAGTTCATGTGCATTGCTTTTTTTGTTGTTTTCCTTATTGCTCCGTCTTTTCCTTTTTTGTATGACGGGTTTTCCAATAAATAATAATAATAATAATAGTCTTAGCTCCAGTTCGTAGCTTTCTTCCCTAAGACACCTTCAGCTACTTCATAGATCATTTAAACTAAAATTATTCCAACCACATGGGCGCCCATATGGGGGGGGGGGCAGGGGGCTCTTGCCCCCCCCCTGGATGAATGATGCTGCCTTATTTTTACATTTTTGTTCTGAGATTTCTATTATATAGCATTAAAAGTAGCAATTAGACGAAGTTTGCCCCCCCCCTGGAATTCAGCTTATGGGCGCCCATGTCCAACCATCTTCCACATTATCAGATTTTAAACTCTCAAGTTTATTATTCAACTGTTCCCGGAAAGTTTCTCTCAAATTCTTATCCTGAAGTCTACCAAAATCATAACTTCCCGACAGGTCAAAATTTCTAAGTTTTCGGTCGAAAATTTCGGCTTAAAATTAACCCTTGACACTACTAGATGGTGATATTTACTTTTGAAGTCAATAACAGCACTCCTATATACCCTAGTGTCTTGTATTGATCCTGCCAGTCTTCGGTTACCTATAACATAATCAATAAGGTTTGCTGTCTTACCATCACATAAATACCATGTTAACTTATGAGCCATTTTATGACCAAACACCGCATTGGTATAACTAGATTGCTATACCTACAAAATTGCAAAAGTCTGTATCCATTACTGTTTTCTTTTACTACACCAAATTTACCTAGGTAGGATACCATCTATTCATATTTCTACCGACCTGGGTGTAAAAAATTTCTAATAAAAACATCATATTTCTACCTGGGACCCTGTCTATTTGCTCCTGTAACTGTAATTAAAATTCATCTGAGTCACTAGTATCTTCGTCAGTCGGTTCTACAGGCACATGTACTACTATAACCGATACCCTGAACTTTTTAGTCATAAAATGAGCAATTAGTATTGAATTATTATTACCTTCCCAGCCTAAACAAGACTTAGCAGCTTCCTTATTCATCATAAGCCCTATTCCCTAACTATGTACCCCATCCTTCCTGCCTGAGTAAAAAAATTCTACACCACAAAATTTCATGCTTCCTACCCCTGGGATGTGAGTCTCTGAAACTCCTAATAAGTCTAGTTCGAATCGTCGTCTGTTGACTCAAAGGGAACCCTAAAAAGAAAAAGAAATATTAATCATAGGCTTAAGAACAATCTTTTTCAAATAATTTATAACTTACTTACGTGAAACTGAACTTCTCTTTTTCCATGTTGGCTCAAAGGGAACCCGAAAAAGAAAGAGAAAAACAAATATTACTCATGTGCTTAAGAACAATATTTTTCAAATAATTTGTAACTTACTTACGTGAAACTGAGGTTTTTTTCCTCCATGTTGACTCAAAGTGAACCAAAAAAAATATAAATATCAAATATTAATCAGATGCTTAAGAATATTCCTTTTCAAATAGTTTATAACTTACTTCCGTGAACTTACTTACGTCAGACAAATATTAGGAATATGCTTAAGAACCATCTTTTTAAAATTTTCATAACTTACTTACGTGAAACTGAATTTGTTTTCTTCCATTTTGACTCAAAGGGAACCTGAAAATGAAAAAAGAAAACAAATATTAGTCACAAACTTAATAAAAATCTTTTTAAAGTAATTTATAGCTTACTTACGTGAAACTGAATTTGTTTTCTTCCATGCTGACTCAAAGGGAACCTGAAAAAGAAAAAGAAAAACAATAGACTTAAGAACAATCTTTTTCAAATAATTTATGACTTTCTTACGTGAGACTGAAGTTGCTTTCTTCTATGTTGACTCAAAGGGACCTGAATAATAAAAAATATCAAATATTATTCTTGTGCTTAGGAATGTTTTTTTTAAAATAGTTTACCACTTATTTAGTGAAGCTGAATTTGTTTTCTTCTATGTTGACTTAAATGGAACCTGAAAAAGAAAAAAAAATATTAGTCATATGCTTAAGAATAATATTTTTCAAATAATTTACAACTTACGTACGTGAAACTGAATTTGTTTTCTTCCATGTTGACTCAAATGGGACCTGAAAAAGAAAGAGAAACACAAATATTAATCATAGGCTTAAGAACAATATTTTCCAAATAGTTTATAAGTTACTTACATCAAACTAACGTTGTTTTCTTCCATGTTGACTCAGAGTGAACCTGAAAAAGAAAACTATAAAACAAATATTAGTCGTATGCTTAAGAACAATCTTTTTCAAATAATTTATAGCTTATTTACGTGAAACTGCATTTTTTTTTTCCATGGTGACTCAGAGAGAACCTGAAAAAGAAAAACAAATATTAGTCACGTACTTTAGAACAATCTCTTTCAAATAATTTATAATTTACTTACGTAAAACTGAAGTTGTGGTCTTCGATGTTGACTCACAGGGAACCTGAAAAAGAAAAAGAAATATTAGTCGTATGCTCAAAAACAATATTTTTCAAGTAATTTATAACTTACGTACGTGAAACTGAATTTGTTTTCTTCCATTTTGATTCAAAGGGAACCTGAAAAGGAAAAAGAAAAACAAATATTAGTCACATACTTAATAAAAATATTTTTGAAGTAATTTATAGCTTACTTACGTGAAACTGAATTTGTTTTCTTCCATGCTGACTCAAAGGGAACCTGAAAAAGAAAAAGAAAAACAATAGACTTAAGAACAATCTTTTTCAAATAATTTATGGCTTTCCTACGTGAGACTGAAGTTGTTTTCTTCTATGTTGACTCAAAGGGACCTGAATAATAAAAAATATCAAATATTATTCTTGTGCTTAGGAATGTTTTTTTTTTAATAATTTACCACTTACTTACGTGAAGCTGATGTTGTTTTCTTCAATGTTGACTTAAAGGGAACCTGAAAAAGAAAAAAAAATATTAGTCATATGCTTAAGAATAATATTTTTCAAATAATTTACAACTTACGTACGTGAAACTAGATTTGTTTTCTTCCATGTTGACTCAAAGGGAACCTGAAAAAGAAAGAGAAACACAAATATTAATCATAGGCTTAAGAACAATCTTTTTCAAATAATTTATAACTTACTTACGTGAAGCTGAAGTTGTTTTCTTCTATGTTGACTCAAAGGGAACCTGAAAAAGAAAAAGAAAACAAATGTTAGTCGTATGCTTAAGAACAATCTTTTTCAAATAATTTATAGCCTACTTACGTGAAACTAGATTTGTTTTTTTCCATGTTGACTCAAAGGGAACTTTGAGTATAACTTACTTACGTGAAGCTGAAGTTGTTTTCTTCTATGTTGACTCAAAGGGAACCTGAAAAAGAAAAAGAAAACAAATGTTAGTCGTATGCTTCTGAACAATCTTTTTCAAATAATTTATAACTTACTTACGTGAAACTAAATCTGTTTTTTTCTATGTTGACTCAAAGGGAATCTGAAAAAGAAAAAGAAATATTAGTCATATGCTTAAGAATAATCTTTTTCAAATAATTTATAACTTACTTACGTGAAACTAAAGTTGTTTTCATCCATGTTGACTCAAGAGGAACCTGAAAAAGCAAAACAAATATTAGTCGTATGCTCAAAAACAATGTTTTTCAAATAATTTATAACTTACGTACGTGAAACTGACTTTGTTTTCTTCCATGTTGACTCAAAGGGAACCTGAAAAAGAAAGAGAAAAACAAATATCAATCATAGGCTTAAGAACCATCTTTTTCAAATAATTTATAAATTACTTGCGTGAAGCTGAAGTTATTTTCTTCTATATTGACTCAAAGGGAACCTGAAAAAGAAAAAGAAAAAAATATATTAGTCGTATACTTAATAACAATCTTTTTCAAATAGTTTATAACTTACTTACGTGAAACTGAATTTGTTTTTTCTATGTTGACTCAAAAGGAACCTGAAAAAGAGAAAGAAAAAGAAACATTAGTCATGTGCTTAAGAGTAGAGTAGAATATTTTTATTTAGAATATTTTTTTTTATTTATGAAAATATTGCCAACGAAAATACACAGCTATTTTCTAACTAAATTTTACAACAACGAAAAACAAAACCCTAATGAACAAAATGCTTGGCATGTCATAAGATATTTCTTCATCAGTCTTAGAAAATGTCGCTTGTTGCTGCATTCTCGAACTGATGCTGGAATTGATTTCCAGATTTTTGGCAAAGTCTGACGGATGCTGAATCCCACTCTCGATGTCGGGCGAATTTCACACGAAAAGTCATAACGATGCGTAGTAGGATAATTATGAAATTGAGAATTAGTTGGGAAAATGCCGGAGAAATTTACAGGTAAATTACTATATTGATAATCGTGATAAATACTAGAGATAGAAATTAGACGAAGTAAGTCCAAAGAAAAATTCGTGAAGTCCCATATAGGTCTAATTGAAGATCTGCAATCCACATTAAAAAGAATCCTCATTGCTTTATTCTGAAGTATTTGGAGATATTTAAAAACAGACGAAAAGGTAGATGCCCAAACCGAAATGCAATAGAGAAAATATTGGTGGACGAAAGAATAATAAATAGATTTTAGAATAGATTTAGGAAAGAAATCACGAAGACGAGTTGCCATGCCAATATTTCGGGAAGTTTTTAACGACAGTGTTTTTACATATTTATGAAACGACAACTTTTCATCTAAAACAATCCCAAGATATTTGAACTGATCTACCCGTTTTAATTCAAGACAATTCAAGAAAGAAAGAAGCTATCTGACACTACTGATCCGATTCGCGAAAATAACATATATTGGCATTTTATTTTCATTAAGAGCTAGTAAATTCCTTGAATACCAATCAGATACAGCTAGTAACGTACTTTTATATGTTCTGGAATAGAACTGATAGGTCCCAGTGAGAAGAAAAAATTACTACATAATCAGCAAAAATCATAATTTTACAAAGAGGCAAAACTTCTGGCAAATCATTTATAAAAGAAGAAATAGAATAGGCCGAAGGACAGACACCTGAGGCACTCCGTAGTTAATCGGAAGAGCTTCAGAACAGAGATCACGAGATTTATCAACACAATCTAGTCGTCTCCCAGAAAGGTAAGATACAAAAAATTTAACAGCATGTGTTGAATACCCATAAGACTTGAGTTTAAAAAGCAGCAATGAATGATTTACGGTGTCAAACGCCTTGGCGACATCAAGAAAAATCGCCAACGCGTGTTGACCATCATCTAGTGAATCATTAATATTTAGTAAAAGCTCATGTATTGCCAGTTCAGTTGACTTTCCTTTTATAAAACCATATTCAGACGTGTGTAAAATCTTGCTATCAAATAAACATTTTTGTAATTGACTATTTGCAAGTTTTCCCAAAATTTTGCTGAAAATCGAAACTAGAGAAATGCCTGTATAATCTGAAGGGTCAGTTGAACTCCCAGCTTTAGGTAATGATATAACATTTGCTTTTTTTTAAAGCTCAGGAAAAATCCCATGCATAAGTGATAGATTAAAAATATGTGGCAACAAAGGTGAAATGCTTGACGCTATTTGCTTTACGGTTTGAGCCGAAAATCCTAATTCGTCCTTAGAAAAACTCCATTTAAGCTTCAGAATAACTGTTTCAATCCCATGAGGCTTAATCTCAGAAAAAGAAAACGAATTTTCTGCATGTTGCTCATTAACTGGAACAGAAGGAGAATTCAGTTGCATATTCATGGTGATGCAAGTTTAGAACCAATATTACTGAAATAATCTCTGGAAGCATTTACAATTTCATTGAGCTGTGTAACATTTTCTCCATTTATAACAAAGCAATTAACACTAGTACATTTACGACTATGAGGACGTATTTTTTCATTTATCAATTGCCATGTTTTTCTCATATTTGATTTATACTCCAAAAATTTTTCTCTTTATAATATTTTCTCTTCTCATGTCTGATAATTTATTTTCGATTATTCCTATAAACTCTTAATTATACAAACGACTCAGGTGTCTGTAATTTTAAATAATTCTTAAATTTTCTATTTTTATGTTTTAACGATGTCAAAATACCTTCAGTAATCCATGGGTCAAATTTCTGCGCATACTTTCCATGCAAAACTCGTGTTGAAGAAGCCCGATCCCGCAGTCGCATCATTTGATCAATAAAATCTGAAAACAAAGCATTTGCGTCATCTGAGCCATAAAACGAACTCCAATCATGGTCACCAATTAACTGACGTAGAATTTTACAATCAATCCATTTATATCACTTTTTTGAATTATCCAATGTTGAATCTCGATGTTGTTTATTACTATTATTTAAATTTAAAAGAACACTCACCAGAAAATGATCCGACATATCAGACAAAATTACTGACGATTTTTCAGCACCAAATAAAACAGAAGAGAAAAATATATTATCTAATAAGGTAGCTGTGTTAGCTGCAACTCTTGTCGGCAAAGAAATACTTGGAAGAAAATTAGAACACAACATCATACTTAAAAACTCCTCATTATTTCCAACATCGAGATTCAAAAGATGAAAGTAAAAATTACCCGAAATAATAACCGGTTTTTTCAACGCTTCCAGATTTTTCAACAGCGGTTCAAAAGCTTCAAAAAATCTTTTTGGGTTACCTGACGGATATCGATAAACAAACCCGAAAATAAATGGATTATAGCCCAAAGGTACAGCTTCAGCAAAAATAGTCAGACATAACCCTTCATCAAATACCGACAAATCACTGAAAATACTAAAAGACCAGTCATCAGGAATATACAGCATCTGACCTCCTCTCGCATTCTGACAGCTTGTACGCGAAATACCCTTCATCCCGGGCAGATCTAACATTGTAGGGGGTGTATTAGCAGACAAAAAAGTTTCGCTAACTCCGAAATCTCTGTAGGACTAGATTCAAGCAAGAGCTTCAATTCATTAAAGGCACTTTGTAACCCCTGGGCATTTGCATGTAACGATCGGATCGGAAAATCACAATTTTTTGTTTTATTCGATTGAGATTCGCCTGAAGAAGAAACACATTCAGGTAGATTATTTACATAAGAAATATATCTATCAATACTGTTATCCTATTTTAGAATTGCACCTACTTTCAAACGATAATCGAGAAAACACTGAAAATAATCAAAAAGCCAAAAAAAAAGAAAATAAAAATTCGCCGATTCATAGTTTAAACGATAGGTTCATATAACACATTGCGAATCTGAACTACGTCGGAAATCGTTTTACAAGGAATGATTTGCGAACCACACATGACATAAACCACACCTCGTAAAGTCAATACATTTTTCAATTCAAACTTATTGCGCGCAAGCTTGTAGATTTCTTGCCTTTCCCTGGTTAGAGCCTCATTTACAAAGATTCGGGAACCTTTCAAATTCTTGCAATTGCGCAGGATCTCAACTGCAGATGCCTCAGTAAAAAAATGTAAGTTCAATTTGAGTTTTTATTTCCGAGGCACCTCCCAAACGCCTTGCACCTTTGACAACGGATTTATCAAGATTGAATCCCATTTCACTGTTAAGACGAGCCAATACTTTCTCACCAAGGTGAGGCAAATCACGCAAGGGAGAGTCTATCCCAGATACAATGACCTTAGTCAGAAGAGAAGATTGGTTTATATCATCAAGCTTAGTTTCAAGCTTTTGGAGCTTTGCGCAATTTTGAACAATTCTAGTCCGCAAATCAACAAGTAATTTCTCAATCAGTTCAAATTACCCTTCAATCGCCTCATAGACAGCTTGCGTATCAGTATAAAAACAATTTGACTTCATCTGTATCACCGAAGAACTCCCTAATCTCCTGCACTGGTCTTCCGCTCTCCTACGAATTTCATCCTGTATGCCGTCGCGAAGGTTTACAATTTCTGACTGCATCAAGTTAACCGACTGAGATAAATCTCCGGCTAAACCTTCCGAGTCCTCCGTACAAAGCATTATAGCTCACTGAACATTTTTCTGCCATCTTTCAGCGCTTCTTCATATATCTCCGCGTAGGCCCATATATTCTCTGACGTTACTATCTTAATTTCGTCAGTTCCGTAACAGCAAACTTCATAATTGCTTTTATCATCTTTGACAGGTATCACCCACGTAATTTTGCAAGTCCACAGCTTGTAATATTTAAATTGAGCAAACGCCCGGTTTCCCACTTGCATAGCATTGGCAAATGACAAAATCAAAAAAAGCAAAATCTCTCTCGCTCAATACGTCCGCACACCTTATGTGTATGAATGTCTAGCTGCGGCTGATGAAAGTGGGCGGGATAAAAAAAAGGTAGAGCTGAAAACAGCCAATGGAAAATTTACCAAGTATCAAAGTTGAAATATCCAAAAAAGTACGATATAACTCTCTTGTGTTAACTAGTCAATGACTGAATGAAGACTGACTGAGGCAATGACTGAATGAAGAACAATCTTTTTCAAATAATATATAACTTACATAAATGAAACTAGAGTTTGTTTTTTCCATTATAACTTATGGGGAACCTGAAAAAGAAAAAAAAATATGAAATATTAGTCTTGTATGCAAGAACATTCTTTTTCAAATAATTTATAACTTACTTACGTGAAACTAAATTTAGTTTCTTCCATGTTGACTAAGAGGGAACCTGAATAAGAAAAAAAAATATTAGTCATGTGCTTAAGAACAATCTTTTTCAAATAATTTATGGGTTAATTACGTGAAACTGAATTTGTTTTCTTCCATGTTGACTCAAAGGGAACCTGAAAAAGCAAAAGAAAAACAAATATTAGTCATATTCTTAAGAACAATATTTTTCAGATAATTTATAACTTACGTACGTAAAACGAAAGAGAAAAACAAATATTAATCATAGGCTTAAGAACAATCTTTTTAAATAATTTATAACTTACTTACGTGAAGCTGGTTGTTTTCTTCTATGTTGAAACAAAGGGAAACTGAATAAGGAAAAGAAAAAGAAATATTAGTCGTATGCTTAAAAACAATCTTTTTCAAATAATTTATAGCTTACTTACGTGAAATTGAATTTGTTTTTTTCCCATGTTAACTCAAAGGGAACCTGAAAAAGAAAAACAAAAACAAATATTAGTCATGTTCTTAAGAACAATCTTTCTCAAATAATTTATAAGTTACTTACCTGAAACTGAATTTGTTTTCTTCTTTGTTGACTCAAAGGGAACCTGAAAAAGAAAAACAAATATTAGTCATATGCTTAAGAACAATCTTTTTCAAATAATTTATAACTCACTTGCCTGTAGCTGAATTTGTTTTTTTCCATGTTGACTCGAAGGGAACCTGAAAAAGAAAAAGAAAAAGAAATATTAGCCATATGTTTAAGAACAATCTATTTCAAATAATTTATAACTTACTTATGTGAAACTGAATTTATTTTCTTCCATGTCGACTCAAAGGGAACCTAAAAAGAAAAAGAAAAACAGGCTTAAGAACAATCTTTTTTAATTAATTTATAACCTACTTACGTGAAGCTGAAGTTGTTTTCTTCTATGTTGACACAAAGGGAACCTGAAAAAGAAAAAGAAATATTAGTCATGTGCTTAAGAACAATATTTTTCAAATAATTTATAACTTACTTACCTGAAACTGAATTTGTTTTTTTCCATGTTGACTCAAAGGGAGCCTGAAAAAGAAAAAGAAAAACAAATATTAGTCATATGCTTAAGAATGCTTTTTCAAATAATTTATAGCTTACTTGCGTGAAACTGAATTTCTTTTTTTCCATGTTGACTCAAAGAGAACCTGAAAAAGAAAAAGAAAAACAAATATTAGCTATATGTTGAAGAGCAATCTTTTTCAAATAATTTATAACTTAATTACGTGAAGCTAAAGTTGTTTTCTTGCATGATGACTCAAGGGGAACCTGAGCAGGAAAAAAAAATATTAGTAATATGCTTAAGAACAAATTTTTTCAAATAATTTATAAACTTACTTACGTGAAACAGAATTTATTGTCTTCCATGTTGACTCAAAGGGAACCTGAAGAAGAAAAATTAAAACAGATACTAATCATAGGCTTAACAACAATTTTTTCAAATAATATATAACTTACTTACGTGGAGCTGAAGTTTTTTTCTTCTATGTTGACTCAAGGGGAACCTGAAAAAGAAAAAGAAATATTAGTCGTATGCTTAAGAACAATATTTTCCAAATAATTTACAACTTTCTTTGTTTTTTTTTAAACTGAATTTGTTTTTTTCTATGTTGACTCAGAGGGAACCTGAAAAAGAAAAAGAAAAAGAAATATTAGCCATATGTTTAAGAACAATCTTTATCAAATAATTAAGAAAAGGAAATATTAGTCGTATGCTTAAAACAATCTTTTTCAAATAATTTGTAACTTACTTACGTGAAACTGAATTTGTTTTTTCCCATGTTGACTCAAAGGAAACCTGAAAAAGAAAAACAAATATTAGTCATGGAATTAAGTACAATCTTTCTCAAATAATTTATAAGTTACTTACCTGAAACTGAATTTGTTTTCTTCCATGTTGACTCAAAGGGAACCTGAAAAAGAAAAAGAAAAAAAATATTAGTCATATGCTTAAGAACAATCTTTTTCAAATAATTTATAACTTACTGGCGTGAAATTGAATTCGTTTTTTCCCATGTTGACTGAAAGGGAACCTGAAAAAAAAAGGAAAAAAGAAATATTAGCTATACGTTTAAGAACAATCTTTATCAAATAATTTATAACTTACTTATGTGAAACTGAATTTTTTTTTCTTCCGTGTTTACTCAAAGGGAACTTGAAAAAGAAAAAGAAAAAGAAATATTAGTCATAAGCTTAAGAACAATCTTTTTCCAATAATTTATAACTTATTTACATGAAGCTGAGGTTGTTTTCTTCTGTTTTGACACAAAGGGAACCTGAAAAAGAAATATCAAATAATTTATAACTTACTGATATGAAACTGAATTTGTTTTCTTCCGCGTTCCCTCAAAGGTAACCTGAAAAGGAAAAAGGAAAACAAATATTAGTCGTATGCTTAAGAACAATCTTATTGAAATAATTTAAAACTTACTTACGTGAAACTGAATTTGTTTTTTTCCATGTTGACTCAAAGGGGACATGAAAAAGAAATATTAGTCATGTGCTTAAGAACAATGTCTTTGAAATAATTTTGAACTTACTTACGTGAAACTGAGGTATTAAACTTCAAAGGGAACCTGAAAATGAAAAACAAAAACAAATATTAGTCATGTGGCTAAGAACAATCTTTTTCAAATAATTTATAACTTACTTACCTGAAACTGAATTTGTTTTCTTCCACGTTGACTGAAAGGGAACCTGAAAAAGAAAAAAGAAATATTAGCTATATGTTTAAGAACAATCTTTATCAAATAATTTATAACTTACTTATGTGAAACTGAATTTGTTTTCTTCCGTGTTTCCTCAAAGGGAACCTGAAAAGGAAAAAGGAAAACAAATATTAGTCATATGCTTAAGAACAATCTTTTTCAAATAGTTTATAAGTTATTTACATCAAACTAACGTTGTTTTCTTCTGTTTTGACACAAAGGGAACCTGAAAAAGAAATATCAAATAATTTATAACTTACTGATATGAAACTGAATTTGTTTTCTTCCGCGTTCCCTCAAAGGTAACCTGAAAAGGAAAAAGGAAAACAAATATTAGTCGTATGCTTCAGAACAATCTTATTGAAATAATTTATAACTTACTTACGTGAAATTGAAGTTGTTTTTTTCCATGTTGACTCAAAGGGAACCTGAAAAAGAAAAAGAAATATTAGTCATGTGCTTAAGAACAATGTTTTTAAATAATTTTGAACTTACTTACGTGAAACTTAGGTTTTTTTCTTCAAAGGGAACCTGAAAAAGAAAAACAAAAACAAATATTAGTCATGTGCTTAAGAACATTCTTTCTCAAATAATTTATAACTTACTTACCTGAAACTGAATTTGTTTTCTTCCATGTTGACTCAAAGGGAACCTGAAAAAGAAAAAGAAAAAATAAATATTAGCTATATGTTTAAGAACAATCTTTATCAAATGATTTATAACTTACTTATGTGAAACTGAATTTGTTTTCTTCCGTGTTTCCTCAAAGGGAACTTGAAAAGGAAAAAGGAAAACAAATATTAGTCATAAGCTTAAGAACAATCTTTTTCAAATAATTTATGACTTATTTACATGAAGCTGAAGTTGTTTTCTTCTATTTTGACACAAAGGGAACCTGAAAAAGAAATTTCAAATAATTTATAACTTACTTATGTAAAACTGAATTTGTTTTCTTCCGTGTTCCCTCAAAGGGAACCTGAAAAAGAAAAAGGAAAAGAAATATTAGTCGTATGCTTAAGAACAATCTTTTTCAAATAATTTATAGCCTACTTACGTGAAACTGAATCTATTTTTTTCCATGTTGACTCAAAGGGAACCTGAAAAAGAAAAAGAAATATTAGTCATGTGCTTAAGAACAATCTTTTTAAATAATTTATAACTTACTTACGTGAAACTGAGGTTTTTTTCTTCCATGTCAAAGGGAACCTGAAAAAGAAAAACAATAACAAATATTGGTCATGTGCTTAAGAAGAATCTCGTTCAAATAACTTATGAATTACTTACCTGAAACTGAAATTGTTTTCTTCCATGTTTACTCAAAGGGAACCTGAAAAAGCAAAAGTATATCAAATATTAGTCATATTCTTAAGAACAATATTTTTCAGATAATTTATAACTTACTTGCGTGAAACTGAATTTTTTTTGCCATGTTGACTCAAAGGGAACCTGAAAAAGAAAAAGAAAAACAAATATTAGTCATATGTTTAAGAACAATCTTTATCAAATAATTTATAACTTACTTATGTGAAACTGAATTTGTTTTCTTCCGTGTTCACTCAAAGGGAACTTGAAAAAGAAAAAGAAAAAGAAATATTAGTCATATGCTTAAGAACAATCTTTTTCAAATAATTTATAACTTACTTACGTGAAACTGAATTTATTTCCTTCCATGATGACTCAAACCGAACCTGAAAAAGAAAATGAAAAACAGATATTAATCATAGGCTTAAGAACAATCATTTTCAAATAATTTATAACTTACTTACGTGAAGCTGAAGATGTTTTCGTCTATGTTGACTCAAAGGGAACATGACAAAGAAAAAGAAATATTAGTCCTAGGCTTAAGAACAATCTTTTCTAAATAATTTATAACTTACTTACGTGAAACTGAATTTCCTTTCTAAAATGTTGACTCAAAGGGAACCTGAAAAATTTATAACTTACTTATGTGAAACTCAGGTTTTTTTCCTTCATGTTGACTAAAAGGGAACCACAAAAAATGTAAATATCAAATATTATTCATTTGCTTAAGAACAATCTTTTTAAAACGGTTTATAACTTACTTACGTGAAACCAAATTTGTTTTCTTCCCGGTTGACTCAAAGGGAACCTGAAAAAGAAAAAATTTTTAGCCATATGTTTAAGAACAATCTTTATCAAATAATTTATAACTTACGTGAAACTGAATTTGGTTTCTTCCGTGTTCACTCAAAGGGAACATAAAAAAGAAAAGGAAAAACAAATATTAGTCATATGATTAAGAACAATCTTTATCAACTAATTTATAACTTACTTACTTGAACCTGAATTTTGTTTTTTTCATGTTGACTCAAAGGGACCTGAAAAAGAAAAAGATATATTAGTCATGTGGTTAAGAACAATATTTATAACTTACGTGAAACTGAATTTGGTTTCTTCCGTGTTCACTCAAAGGGAACATAAAAAAGAAAAGGAAAAACAAATATTAGTCATATGATTAAGAACAATCTTTATCAACTAATTTATAACTTACTTACTTGAACCTGAATTTTGTTTTTTTCATGTTGACTCAAAGGGACCTGAAAAAGAAAAAGATATATTAGTCATGTGGTTAAGAACAATGTTTTTAAATAATTTTTAACTTACTTACGTGAAACTGAGGTTTTTTTTCTTCCATGTTGAATCAAAGGGAACCAAAAAAAATATATGTAAATATCAAATATTATTAATATGCTTAAGAACAATCTTTTTCAAACAGTTTATAACTTTCTTCGGTGAACTTATTTACGTGAAACAAATATTAGGCATATGTTTAAGAGCCATCTTTTTCAAATTTGTATAACTTACTTACGTGAAACTGAATTTTTTTTTTCCATATTAACTCAGAGGGAACCTGAAAAGGAAAAAGAAAAAGAAATATTAGTCAAATGCTTAATAACAATCTTTTTCAAGCAATTTATAACTTACTTAAGTGAAACTGAATTTTTTCTCTTCCATATTAACTCAAAGGGAACCTAAAAAAGAAAAAGAAAAACAAATATTAGTTATTTGCTTATGAACAATCTTTATCAACTAATTTATAACTTACTTACTTGAAAATGAATTTGTTTTTTTCCATGTTGACTCAAAGGGGACCTGAAAAAGAAAAAGAAATAATAGTCATGTGCTTAAGAACAATGTTTTTAAATAATTTTTAACTTACTTACGTGAAGCTGAGGTTTTTTTCTTCCATGTTGACTCAAAGGGAACACAAGAAAAAATATAAATATCAAATATTATTAATATGCTTAAGCACAATCTTTTTCAAACAGTTTATAACTTTCTTCCGTGAACTTACTTACGTGAAACAAATATTATGCATATGTTTAAGAACCATCTTTTTCAAATTTGTATAACTTACTTACGTGAAACTGAATTTGTTTTCTTCCATATTGACTCAAAGGGAACCTGAAAAGGAAAAAGAAAAACAAATATTATTCATTTGCTTAATAACAATCTTTTTCAAGTAATATATAACTTACTTACATGAATTTGAATTTGTTTTTTTCCATCTTAACTCAAAGGGAACCTAAAAAAATATTAGTCATAACCTTAATAACAATCTTTCTCAAATAATTTATAACTTACTTACATGAATTTGAATTTGTTTTTTTCCATCTTAACTCAAAGGGAACCTGAAAAAGAAAATGAAATATTAGTCATAGTTTTAAGAACAATCTTTTTCAAACAATTTAGAACTTACTTACTTGAAGCTGAAGTTGTTTTATTCTGTGTTTACTCAAGGGGAACCTGAAAAAGAAAAAGAAAAATAAATATAAGTCATTTGCTTAAGAAAAATCTTTTTCAAATAAAATATAACTTACTTGCGTGAAACTGAATTTGTTTTCTTCCATGTTGACTCAAAGGGAACCTGAAAAAAAAGACAAACAAATATTAGTCATATGCTTAATAGCAATCTTTTTCAAGTAATTTATAACTTAATTACATAAATTTGAATTTGTGTTCTTCCATGTTGATGCAAAGGGAACCTGAAAAAAAATATTAGTCATATGCTTAATAGCAATCTTTCTCAAATAATTTATCAATTATGTACATGATACTGAATTTTTTGTCTTCCATGTTGACTCAAAGGGAACCTGAAAACGAAAAAGAAATACAAATATTAGTCATTGGTTTAAGTACAATCTTTTTCAAATAATTTATAACTTACTTACGCGAAGCTGAAAGTCTTTTCTTCTATGTTGACTCAAAGGAAACCCGAAAAAGAAAAAGAAAAAGAGATATTAGTCATATGCTTAAGAACAATCTTTTTCAAATAATTTATACCTTATTTACGTAAAATTAAATTTGTTTTTTTTTCATGTTGACTCAAAGGGAACCTGAAGAAGAAAAAGAAAAAGAAATATTAGTCATGTGGTTAAGAACAATCTTTTTTAAATAATTTATAACTTACTTACGTGAAACTGAATTTGTTTTCTTCCTTGTTGACTCAAAGGGAAACTGAAGAGAATAAAAAATATTAGTAATATGCTTAAGAAAAATCTTTTTCAAATAATTTATAGCTTACTTGCGTGAAACTGAATTTGTTTTCTTCCATGTTGACTCAAAGGGAACCTGAAAAAAAAAGAAAAACAAAAATTAGTCATATGGTTAATAACAATCTTTTTGAAGTAATTTATAACTTACTTACATGAATTTGAATTCGTTTTCTTCCATGTTAATTCAAAGGGAACCTGAAAAAAATATTAGTCATGACCTTAATAACAATCTTTCTCAAATAATTTATAACTTATTTACGTGAAACTGAATTTTTTTACTTCAATTTTGACTCAAAGGAAACCTGAAAAAGAAAAAGAAATATTAGTCTAAGGTTTAAGAACAAGCTTTTTCAAATAATTTAGAACTTACTTGCGTGAAGCTGAAGTTTTTTTCTTCTGTGTTGACTCAAAGGGAACCTGAAAAAGAAAAAAAAAAAATCTTATTCATATGCTTAAGAACAATCTGTTTCAAATAATTTATGACTTACTTAGGTGAAACTGATTTTTTTTTTCCATGTTGACTAAAAGGGAACCTGAAAAAGAAAATGAAAATAAATATTAGTCATTTGCTTAAGAAAAATCATTTTTAAATAATTTATAACTTATTTACGTGAAACTGAATTTGTTTTCTTCCATGTTGACTCAAAGGGAACCTGAAAAAGAAAAAGAAATATTAGTCATAGGTTTAAGAACAATCTTTTTCAACTAATTTAGAACTGTGTTGACACAAAGTGAACCTGAAAAAGAAAAAGAAAAAGAAATATTAGTCATATGCTTAAGAACAATCTTTTTCAAATAATTTATAACTTACTTAGGTGAAACTTTATTTTTTTTTCTTCCTTGTTGACTCAAAGGAACCTGAAAAAGAAAAAGAAAAACAATTGTTAGTCATATGCTTAATTACAATCTTTTTCAAGTAATCTATAACTTACTTACATGAATTTGAATTTGTTTTCTTCCATGTTGACTCAAACAATAACAATCTTTTTCAAGTAATTTATAACTTACTTACGTGAAACTGAATTTGTTTTCATCTATGTTGACTCAAAGCGGGCCTGAATAATAAAAAATATAAAATATAACTCTTGTGCTTAGGAATGTTTTTTTTAAATAGCTTATAACTTACTTACGTGAAGCTGAAGTTGTTTTCGTCTATGTTGACTCAAAGGGAACCTGGAAAAGAAAAAAAAACAAATATTAGTCATGTTCTTAAGAACAATCTTTCTAAAATAATTTAAAAGTTAATTACCTGAAACTGAATTTTATTTTTTCCATGTTGACTCAGAGGGAACCTGAAAAAGAAAAACAAATATTACTCATATGCTTAAGAAAAACCTTTTTCAAATAATTTATAACTTACTTACGTGAAGCTTAATTTGTTTTCTTCTGTGTCTACTGAAAGGGAACCTGAAAAAAAAAGAAAAACAAATATTAGTCATATGCTTAAAAACAATCATTTTCAAATAATTTATAACTTACTTACGTGAAATTGAATTTGTTTTTTTTTTCATGTTGAATCAAAGGGAACCTGAAAAAGAAAAATAAAAACAAATATTTGTCATTTGCTTAAGAAAAATCTTTTTCAAATAATTTATAACTTACTTACGTGAATTTGAATTTGTTTTCTTCCATGTTGACTCAAAGGGAACCTGAAAAAAAATATTAGTCATATGATTAATAACAATCTTTCTCAAATAATTTATAACTTGTGGACGTGAAACTGAATTTGTTGTCTTCCATGTTGACTCAAAGGGAACCTGAAAAAGAAAAAGACATACAAATATTATTCATTTTTTTAAGAACAATCTTTTTCAAATAATTTATAACTTACTTACGTGAAGCTGAAATTGTTTTCTTCTATGTTGACTCAAAGCAAACCCGAAAAAGAAAAAGAAATACGAGTCATATGCTTAAGAACAATCTTTTTCAAATAATTTAGAACTTACTTACGTAAAGCTGAAGTTGTTTTCTTCTGTGTTGACTCAAAGGGAACCTGAAAAAGAAAAAGAAAAACAAATATTAGTCATATGCTAAAGAACAATCTTTTTCAAATCATTTATAGCTTACTTACGTGAAACTGAAGTTGTTTTTTTTTCATGTTGACTCAAAGGGAGCCTCAAAAAGAAGAACAAATATTTCTCATTTGCTTAAGAAGAATCTTTTTCAAATAATTTATAACTTACTTGCGTGAAACTGAATTTGTTTTCTTCCATGTTGACTCAAAGGAAACCTGAAAAAGAAAAAAGAAAAACAAATATTAGTCATATGCTTGATTACAATCTTTTTCAAGCAGTTTATAACTTTTTTACATAAATTGGAATTTGTTTTCTTCCATGTTGACTCAAACAATAACAATCTTTTTCTAGTAATTTATAACTTACTTAAGTGAAGCTGAACTTGTTTTCTTCCATGCTTACTCAAAGAGAACCTGAAAAAGAAAAAGAAAACAATAAGCTTAGGAACAATCTTTTTCAAATAATTTATAACTTACTTACGTGAACTCAAAGGGGGCCTGAATAATAAAAAATATCAAATATTAGTCTTGTGATTAGGAGTTTTTTTTTTAATAGCTTATAATTTACTTACGTGAAGCTGAAGTTGTTTTCGTCTATGTTGACCCAAAGGAAACCTGAAAAAGGCAAAGAAAAACAAATATTATTCATGTTCTTAAGAAAAATATTTTTAAAATAACTTATAACTTACTTACGTGAAACTGAATTTGTTTTCTTCCATTTTTACTCAAAGGGAACCTGAAAAAGAAAAACAAATATTATTCATTTGCTTAAGAAAAATCTTTTTCAAATAATTTATAACTTACTTACCTGAAACTCAATTTGTTTTCTTTCATGTTGACTAAAGGGAATCTGAAAAAGAAAAAGAAAAACAAATATTTGTCATTTGCTTAAGAAAAATCTTCTTCAAATACTTTATAGCTTACTTACGTGAAACTGAGGTTGTCTTCTTCCATGTTGACTCAAAGGAAACCTGAAAAAGAAAAAGAAAAACAATTGTTAGTCATATGCTTGATTACAATCTTTTTCAAGCAGTTTATAACTTTTTTACATGAATTTGAATTTGTTTTCTTCCATGTTAACTCAAAGGGAACCTGAAAAAAATATTAGTCATAACCTTAAAAACAATCTTTCTCAAATAATTTATAACTTATTTACGTGAAACTGAAATTGTTTTCTTCAATTTTTACTCAAAGGGAACCTGAAAAAGAAAAATAAATATTAGTCTAAGGCTTAAGAACAATCCTTTTCAAATAATTTATACCTTACTTACGTAGAACTGAAGTTGTTTTCTTCTGTGTTGACACAAGGGGAACCATAAAAAGAAAAAGAAAAAGAAATATTAGTCGTATGCATAAGATTAATCTTTTTAAAATCATTTAAAGATTACTTACGTGAAATTGAAGCTTTCTTCTTTCATATTGACTCAATGGAACTCTGAAAAAGAAAAAGAAAAACAAATATTACTCATATGCTTAAGAAAAACCATTTTTAAATAATTTATAAATTATTTACGTGAAACTGAAATTTTTTTCTTCCATGTTAACTCAAAGGGAACCTGAAAAAGAAAGATAAATATTAGTAATAGGCTTAAGAACAATCCTTTTCAAATAATTTATAACTTACTTACGTAAAGCTGAAGTTGTTTTCTTCTATGTTGACTCAAAGGGAACCTGAAAAAGAAAAAGAAAAACAAATATTAGTCATATGCTTAAGAACAATCTTTTTCAAATAATTTATAACTTACTTAGGTGAAACTAAAAAAACATTTTCTTCCATGTTGACTCAAAGGGAACCTGAAAAAGAAAAAGAAAATCAAATAACAGTCATATGCTTAATTACACATCTTTTTCAAGTAATTTATAACTTTCTTACATGAATTGGAATTTGTTTTCTTCCATGTTGACTCAAACAATAACAATCTTTTTCAAGTAATTTATAGCTTACTTACGTGAAGCTGAAGTTGTTTTCTTCTATGTTGACTCAAAGCGGGCCTGAATAATAAAAAATATCAAATATAACTCTTGTGCTTAGGAATGTTTTTTTAAATAGCTTATAACTTACTTACGTGAAGCTGAAGTTGTTTTCGTCTTTGTTGACTCAAAGGGAACCTGGAAAAAAAAATATTAGTCATGTTCTTAAGAACAATATTTTTCAAATAACTTATAACTTACTTACGTGAAACTGAATTTGATTTCTTCCATGTTGACTCAAAGGGAACCTGAAAAAGAACAATAAAAACAAATATTAGTCATATGCTTAAGAAAAATCTTTTTCAAATAACTTATAACTTACTTGCATGAAACTGAATTTGTTTTCTTCCAGGTTGACTCAAAGGGAACCTGAAACAGAAAAAGAAATACAAATATTAGTCTTATGTTTAAGAACAATCATTTTCAAATAATTTATAACTTACTTGCGTGAAGCTGAAGTTGTTCTCTTCTGTGTCTACTCAAAGGGAACCTGAAAAAAAAGAAAAACAAATATTAGTCATATGCTTAAAAACAATCATTTTAAAATAATTTATAACTTACTTACGTGAAACTGAATTTGTTTTTTTTCATGTTGACTCAAAGGGAACCTGAAAAAGAAAAATAAAAACAAATATTAGTCATTTTCTTAAGAAAAATCTTTTTCAAATAATTTATATTTTACTTACGTGAATTTGAATTTGTTTTCTTCCATGTTGACTCAAAGAGAACCTGAAAAAAAATATTAGTCATATGATTAATAACAATCTTTCTCAAATAATTTATAACTTGTGCACGTGAAACTGAATTTGTTGTCTTCCATGTTGACTCAAAGGGAACCTGAAAAAGAAAAAGACATACAAATATTATTCATTGGTTTAAGAACAATCTTTTTCAAATAATTTATAACTTACTTACGTGAAGCTGAAATTGTTTTCTTCTATGTTGACTCAAAGCAAACCCGAAAAAGAAAAAGAAAAAGAAATATTAGTCGTATGCTTAAGAACAATATTTTTCAAATAATTTATAACTTACTTACGTGAAGCTGAATTTGTTTTTTTCTATGTTGACTCAAAGGGAACCTGAAAAAGACAAATAAAAACAAATATTAGTCATGTGCTTAGGAACAATCTTTTTCAAATAATTTATAACTTACTTACGTGAAATTGAATTTGTTTTCTTCCATGTTGACTCAAAGGGAACCTGAAAAGAAAAAGAAAAAACAAATATTAGTCGTAAGCTTAAGAACAATTTTTTCAAATAATTTATAAATTACTTGCGTGAAACTGAATTTGTTTTCTTCCATGTTGACACAAAGGGAACCTGAAAAAAAACAAAAAACAAATATTATTTATATGCTTAATAACAATCTTTTTCAAGTAATTTATTACTTACTTACAAGAATTTTAATTTGTTTTCTTCCATGTTAACTCAAAGGGAACCTGAAAAGAAAAAGAAAAACAAATATTAGTCATAACCTTAATAATAATCTTTCCCAAATAATTTATAACTTCTTTACGTGAAACTGAATTTGTTTTCTTCCATGTTGACTCAAAGCGAACCTGAAAAAGAAAAATAAATATTAGTAATAGGTTTAAGAACAATCCTTTTCAAATAATTTAGAACTTACTTACGTAAAGCTGAAGTTGTTTTCTTCTGTGTTGACTCAAAGGGAACCTGAAAAAGAAAAAGAAAACCAAATATTAGTCATATGCTTAAGAATAATGTTTTTCAAATAATTTATAACATACTTACGTGAAACTGAATTTGTTTTCTTCCATGTTGACTCAAAGGAAACCTGAAAAAGAAAAAAGAAAAACAAATATTAGTCATATGCTTGATTACAATCTTTTTCAAGCAGTTTATAACTTTTTTACATAAATTGGAATTTGTTTTCTTCCATGTTGACTCAAACAATAACAATCTTTTTCTAGTAATTTATAACTTACTTAAGTGAAGCTGAACTTGTTTTCTTCCATGCTTACTCAAAGAGAACCTGAAAAAGAAAAAGAAAACAATAAGCTTAGGAACAATCTTTTTCAAATAATTTATAACTTACTTACGTGAACTCAAAGGGGCCCTGAATAATAAAAAATATCAAATATTAGTCTTGTGATTAGGAGTGTTTTTTTTCATAGCTTATAATTTACTTACGTGAAGCTGAAGTTGTTTTCGTCTATGTTGACCCAAAGGAAACCTGAAAAAGGCAAAGAAAAACAAATATTAGTCATGTTCTTAAGAATAATCTTTTTAAAATAATTTATAACTTACTTACTTGAAACTGAATTTGTTTTTTTTTCATGTTTACTCAAAGGGAACCTGAAAAAGAAAAAAAAATATTTGTCATTTGCTTAAGAAGAATCTTTTTCAAATAAATTATAACTTACTTGCGTGAAACTGAATTTGTTTTCTTCCATGTTGACTCAAAGTGAATCTGAAAAAGAACAAGAAGAACAAATATTAGTCTTATGATTAGGAAAAATCTTTTTCAAATAATTCATAACTTTCTTGCGTGAAACTGAGTTTGTTTTCTTCAATGTTGACTCAAAGGGAACCTGAAAAAGAAAAAGAAAAACAATTGTTAGGCATATGCTTAATTACAATCTTTTTCAAGTAATTTATAACTTACTTACATGAATTTGAATTTGTTTTCTTCCATGTTGACTCAAACAATAACAATCTTTTTCAAGTAATTTATAACTTACTTACGTGAAACTGAATTTGTTTTCATCCATGCTGAGTCAAAGAGAACCTGAAAAAGAAAAGGAAAAACAATAGGCTTAAGAGCAATCTTTTTCAAATAATTTATAACTTACTTATGTGAAGACGAAGTTGTTTTCTTCTATGTTGACTAAAAGGGGACCTGAATAATAAAAAATATTATATAAAGTCTTTACTTAGGAATGTTTTTTTAAATAACTTATAACTTACTTACGTGAAGCTGAAGTTGTTTTCGTCTATGTTTACTCAAAGGGAACCTGAAAAAGAAAAAAAAAACAAATATTAGTCATATGCTTAAGAATAATCTTTTTCAAATAATTTATACCTTACTTACGTGAAGCTGAAGTTGTTTTTCTTCCATGTTGACCCAAAGAAAACCTGAAAAAGAAAAAGAAAAACAAATATTAGTCATGTGCTTTAGAACAATCTTTCGAATAATGTATAACTTACTTACGTGAAACTGAATTTGTTTTCTTCCATTTTTACTCAGAGGGAACCTGAAAAAGAAAAAAAAATATTAGTCATTTGCTTAAAAAAAATCTTTTTTAAATAATTTATAACTTACTTACGTGAAACTCAATTTGTTTTCTTCCATGTTGACTCAAAGGGAACCTGAAAAAGAACAAGAAAAACAAATATTAGTCTTATGCTTAAGAACAATCTTTTTCAAATAATTTATAACTTACCGATGTGAAACTGAGGTTGTCTTATTCCATGTTGACTCAAAGGGAACCTGAAAAAGAAAAAGAAAAACAATTGTTAGGCATATGCTTAATTACAATCTTTCTCAAGTAATTTATAACTTACTTACGTGAAACTGAATTTGTTTTCATCCATGCTGAGTCAAAATGAACCTGAAAAATAAAAGGAAAAACAATAGGCTTAAGAGCAATTTTTTTCAAATATTTTATAACTTACTTATGTGAAGTTGAAGTTGTTTTCTTCTATGTTGACTAAAAGGGGACCTAAATAATAAAAAATATTACATATTAGTCTTTGCTTAGGAATATTTTTTTAAATAGCTTATAACTTACTTACGTGAATCTGAAGTTGTTTTCGTCTATGTTTACTCAAAGGGAACCTGAAAAAGAAAAAAAAAACAAATATTAGTCATATGCTTAAGAATAATCTTTTTCAAATAATTTATACCTTACATACGTGAAACTAAAGTTGTTTTCTTCCATGTTGACCCAAAGGCAAGCTGAAAAAGAAAAAAAAACAAATATTAGTCATGTGCTTTAGAACAATCTTTCGAATAATGTATAACTTACTTACGTAAAACTGAATTTATTTTCTTCCATGTTGACACAAAGGGAAACTGAAAAAGAAAAAGAAAAACAAATATTAGTCATATATAAATTATTTCCTTTTCAAAGGAAATAATTTATAACTTACTTACGTGAAACTGAATTTTTCTCTTCCAAGTTGATTCAAAGGGAACCTGAAAAAGAAAAAGGAAACAAATATTAGTTATATGCCTAAAAATAATCCTTTTCATTTAATTTATAACTTACTTACATGAAACTGAATCTGTTTTCTTCCATGTTGACTCAAAGAAACATGAAAACGAAAATGACAAACAAATATAAGTCATATGCTTAAGAACAATCTTTATCAAATAATTTTCAAATTACTTGCGTGAACCTGAAGTTGTTTTCTTCCATGCTGACTCAAAGGGAACCTTAAAAGAAAAAGAACTACAAATATTGATCATAGGTTTAAGAAAAATCTTTTTCAAATAATATATAACTTACTTACGACAAGCTGAAGTTGTTTTCTTCCATGTTGACTCAAAGAAAACCTGAAAAAGAAAAACAAAAACAAATATTAGTCATATGCTTAAGAATAATCTTTTTCAAAAAATTTATACCTTACTTACGTGAAGCTGAAGTTGTTTTCTTCCATGTTGACCCAAAGGGAACCTGAAAAAGAAAAAGAAAACCAAATAATAGTCATGTGCTTAATAACAATCTTTTTCAAGTAACTTATAAATTACTTATATGAATTTGAAGTTGTTTTCTTCCATGTTGACTCAAAGGGAACCTGAAAAGGAAAAAGAAATATTAGTCATATGCTTAATAACAATCTTTTTCAAGTAATTTATAACTTACTTATATGAATTTGAATTTGTTTTCTTCCATGTTGACTCAAAAGGAACCTGAAAAGGAAAAAGAAAAAGAAATACTAGTCATATACTTAATAACAATCTTTTTCAAGTAATTTATAACTTACTTATATGAATTTGAATTTGTTTTCTTCCATGTTGACTCAAAGGGAACCTGAAAATGAAAAAGAAAAAGAAATATTAGTCCTATGCTTCATAACAATCTTTTTCAAGTAACTTATAACTTACTTATATGAATTTGAATTTGTTTTCTTCTATGTTGACTCAAAGAGACCCTGAAAAGGAAAAAGAAATATTAGTCATATGCTTAATAACAGTCTTTTTCAAGTAATTTATAACTTACTTATATGAATTTGAATTTGTTTTCTTCTATGTTGACTCAAAGGGAACCTGAAAAGGAAAAAGAAAAAGAAATATTAGTCCTATGCTTAATAACAGTCTTTTTCAAGTAACTTATAACTTACTTATATGAATTTGAATTTGTTTTCTTCTATGTTGACTCTAAGGGAACCTGAAAAGGAAAAAGAAATATTAGTCATATGCTTAATAACAATCTTTTTCAATTAATTTATAACTTGCTTACGTGAAACTGAAGTTATTTTCTTCCATGTTGACTCAAACGGAACCTGAAAAGGAAAAAGAAAAAGAAATATTAGTCATATGCTTAATAACAATCTTTTTCAAGTTATTTATAACTTACTTATATGAATTTGAATTTGTTTTCTTCCATTTTGACTCAAAGGGAACCTGAAAAGGAAAAAGAAAAAGAAATATTAGTCCTATGCTTAATAACAGTCTTTTTCAAGTAATTTATAACTTACTTATATGAATTTGAATTTGTTTTCTTATATGTTGACTCAAAGGGAACCTGAAAAGGAAAAAGAAAAAGAAATATTAGTCATATGCTTAATAACAATCTTTTTCAAGTAAATTATAACTTACTTATATGAATTTGAATTTGTTTTCTTCCATGTTGACTCAAAGGGAACCTGAAAAGGAAAAAGAAAAAGAAATATTAGTCATATGCTTAATAACAATCTTTTTCAAGTAATTTATAACTTACTTATATGAATTTGAATTTGTTTACTTCCATGTTGACTCAAAGGGAACCTGAAAAGGAAAAAGAAATATTAGTCCTATGCTTAATAACAATCTTTTTCAAGTAATTTATAACTTACTTATATGAATTTGAATTTGTTTTCTTCCATGTTGACTCAAAGAGAACCTGAAAAGGAAAAAGAAAAAGAAATATTAGTCCTATTTTAGTCCTAATATTAGTCCTGAATTTGAATTTGTTTACTTCAATGTTGACTCAAAGGGAACCTGAAAAAGAAAAAGAAATATTAGTCCTATGCTTAAGAACAATGTTCTTCAAATAATTTATGACTTACTTACGTGAAACTAAATTTGTTTTCTTCCATGTTGACGCACCTGAAAAAAGAAAAACCTGAAAAAGAAAAACAAAAACAAAAATTAGTCATATGCTTAAGAACAATCTTTTTCAAATAATTTATAACTTACTTATGTGAAACTAAATTTGATTTCTTCCATGTTGACGCACCTGAAAAAAGAAAAACCTGAAAAAGAAAAAGAAAAACAAATATTAGTCATATGCTTAAGAATAATCTTTTTTCAAAAATTTATACCTTACTTACGTGAAGCTGAAGTTGTTTTCTTCCATGTTGACCCAAAGGGAACATGAAAAAGAAAAAGAAAGCAAATAATAGTCATATGCTTAAGAACAATCTTTTTCAAATAATGTATAACTTATGTATAACAAATCTATAACTAATGTATGACAAATGTATAACTAATGTATAACAAATATTAGTCATATGCTTAAGATTAATGTTTTTAAAAAAATGTATACCTTACTAACGTGAAGCTGAAGTTATTTTCTTCTTTGTTGACTCAAAGGGGACGTGAATAATAAAAAATATCAAATATTAGTCTGGTGATTATGAATATTTTTTTAAATAACTTATAACTTACTTATCTGAAGCTTAAGTTGTTTTCTTCTATGTTGACTCAAAGGTTTTGACATTTTCAAAGGTCAAATAATTTATAAATTACTTGCGTGAAACTGAATTTGTTTTATTCCGTTTTCACTCAAAGAAAACCTGAAAAGGAAAAAGAAAACCAAATATTAGTCTTATCATTAATAACAATCTTTTTCAAGTAATTTGTAACTTACCTACGTAAAATAGAATTTGTTTTCTTCCATGTTGACTCAAAGGGAACTTGAAAAAGAAAAAGAAAAACAATAGGGTTAAGAAAAATCTTTTTCAAATAATTTATAACTTACTTACGTGAAGCTGAAGTTATTTTCTTCTTTGTTGACTCAAAGGGGACCTGAATAATAAAAAATATCAAATATTAGTCTTGTGCTTAGGAATATTTTTTTAAATACCTTATAACTTACTTTTCTGAAGCTGAAGCTGTTTTCTTCTATGTATACTCAAAGGTTTTTACCTTTTCAAAGGTCAAATAATTTATAAATTACTTGCGTAAAACTGAATTTTTTTTATTCTGTTTTCACTCAAAGAGAACCTGAAAAGGAAAAAGAAAAAGAAATATTAGTCATATCCTTAATAACAATCTTTTTCAAGTAATTTGTAACTTACTTACGTAAAACAGAAATTATTTTCATCCCTGTTGACTCAAAGGGAACTTTAAAATGAAAAAGAAAAACAATAGGGTTAAGAACAATTTTTTTCAAATAATTTAAAACTAACTTGCGTGAAGCTGAAGTTGTTTTCTTTTATGTTGATTCAAAGGGGATCTGAATAATTAATCATATCAAAGACTAGTCCTGTGCTTAGGAATATTTTTTCAATAATCTATAACTTACTGACGTGAAAATGATTTGTTTTCTTCCATGTTGCCCCAGAGTGAAGCTGAAAAAGAAAAATAACAAATATTAGTCATATGCTTAAGAACAATCATTTTTGAATAATTCATAGTTTACTTACGTGAAGCTGAATTTCTTTTCTTCTATGTTGACTCAAAGGGGACCTAAATAATAAAAATATCATATCTTAGTCTTGTGCTTAGGAATTTTTTTTTAGATAATTTATAACTTACTTACGTGAAACTGAAGTTGCTTTCTTCCATGTTAACTCAAAGGGAACCTGAAAAAAAATATTAGTCATATGCTTAATAACAATCTTTTCAAATAATTTATAACTTACTTACGTGAAAGTGAATTTATTTTCTTCCACTTTGATTAATAGGGAGCCTGAAAAAGAAAAAGAAAAACAAATATTAGTAATATGCTTAAGAATAATATTTTTCAAATAATTTATAACTTACTTACGTGAAACTGAATTTGTTTTCTTCCATGTTGACTCAAAGAAACATGAAAAAGAAAAAGAAAAACAAATATTAGTCATTTTCTTAAGAACAAACTTTTAGAAATAATTTATACCTTACTTACGTGAAGCTGAATTTGTTTTTTTCCATGTTGACTCAAAGGGAACCTGAAAAAGAAAAACAAAAATTAATATTAGTCATAGGTTTAAGAACAATCTTTTTCAAATAATATATAACTTACTTACGTGGAGCTGAAGTTTTTTTCTTCTATGTTGACTCAAAGGAAACCTGAAAAAGAAAAAGAAACACAAATATTAGTCATATGCTTCAGAACAATATTTTTCAAATAATTTATAACTTACTTACGTGAAACTGAATTTATTTGTTTCCATGTTGACTCAAAGTGAACCTGATAAAGAAAAAGAAAAAGAAATATTATTCATGTGCTTAAGAACAATCTTTTTAAAATAATTTATAACTTAATAACGTGAAACTGAATTTGTTTTCTTCCGTGTTCACTCAAAGGGAACCTGAAAAAGAAAAAGAAAAAGAAACATTAGTCATATGATATGCATGAGAACAATCTTTTTCAAATAATTTATAACTTACTTAAGTGAAACTGAATTTCAATTCTTCCGTGTTCGATCCAAGGGATCCTGAAAAGGAAAAATAAAAATAAATATTAGTCATATCCTTAATAACAATCTTTTTCAAGTAATTTATAACTTACTTACGTGAAACTGAATTTATTTTCTCCTATGTTGACTCAAAGGGGACCTGAATAATAAAACATATCAAATATTTGTCTTATGCTTAGGAATATTTCTTTTGAAATAATTTATAACTTACTTGCGTGAAGCTGAAGTTGTTTTCTTCTATTTTGACTCAAAGGGGACCTGAATAATTAAAAATATCAAATACTAGTCCTTTGCTTAGGAATGTTTTTTTCAATAATTTATAACTTACTGACGTGAAACTGAATTTGTTTTCTTCCATGTTGTCTCAAAGGAAACCTGAAAAAGAAAAACAATATTAGTCATATGCTTAGTAACAATCTTTTTCAAGTAATTTATAACTTACTTACATGAATGTAAATTTATTTTCTTCCATGTTGACTCAAAGGAAACCTGAAAAGAAAAAGAACTACAAATATTAGTCATAGGTTTAAGAACAATCTTTTTCAAATAATATATAACTTACTTACGAGAAGCTGAAGTTGTTTTCTTCCATGTTGACTCAAAGAAAACCTGAAAAAGAAAAAGAAAAAGAAATATTAGTCATATGCTTATTAGCAATCTTTTTTAAGTAATTTATAACTTACTTACATGAATTTGAATTTATTTTTTTCCATGTAGACTCAAAGGGAACTTAAAAAGGAAAAAAAAAGAAATATTAGTCTTATGCTTAATAACAATCTTTTTCAAGTAATTTATAACTTGCTTACGAGGAACTGAAGTTATTTTCTTCCATATTGACTCAAAGAAAACCTGAAAAAGAAAAAGAAATATTAGTCATATGCTTAATAACAATCTTTCTCAAATAATTTATAATTTACAAAGAAAAGTTGGAGGCCCCCCCCTCCAACGCCCATCATTATCCCAAACACATCCAATCAAAATTTTGAGCCATTTTGTTCAGCGTAGTTGATTTGAACTTTACTGAAAAAAATAAAATGAATGTGAATTGTCAGTTTAATATACATATACTGATATATGTAACACATCCAATCAAAATTTTGAGCCATTTTGTTCAGCGTAGTTGATTTGAACTTTACTGAAAAAAATAAAATGAATGTGCATTGTCAGTTTAATATACATATACGGATATTTATTAATCAAAATATTAATATTATTTGATTTATTGAGTTTGTAAATGTAAAAAAATTTATGTGTAAAGTACAAATTTTGTTCTGGCCTTGGGAAGGCATAGGGGTTTTGCGCCTAACTTATGTTAATTTCTGCTCGTTTTGAGTTTGACTCGGTTATTTATTGTAATTTCTGTTCATTTTGGGTTTCATTTATTTATCGATGCTGATTTGTGGTACTTTCACGCTTGGTAGATTATTTGATTTTACATTTGCTCATTTTTCGTTTAATGGAGTTCTTTACTTTTCTTTGTAAAACTTATTTTGTGGAAAAAGTTTTTTTTATTAATTTAAGAAAAAAAGTAATACCTGAAAAAGAAAAATATCAAATATAAGTCTTATGCTTAGGAATGTTTTTCTTAAATAATTCATAACTTACTTATGTGAACCTGAAGTTGTTTTCTTCTATGTTGACTCAAAGAGAACCTGAAAAGAAAAATATAAAATATTAGTCTTGTGCTTAGGAATGTTTTTGTGAAAATGATTTATAACTTACTTACGTAAAACTGAATTTGTTTTCTTCCATGTTGGCTCAAAGGGAACCTGAAAAAGAAAAAGAAATATTTGTCAGATGCTTAATAATAATCTTTTCAAAATAATTTATAACTTACTTACGTGAAACTGAACTTGTTTTCTTCCATGTTGACTCAAAGGGAACCTGAAAAGGAAAAAGAAAAACTAATATTAGTCATATGCTTAAGAACAATCTTTTTGAAATAATTTACAACTTACTTATGTGAAACTGTATTCTTCCATGTTGACTCAAAGGGAACCTGTAATAGAAAAGAAGAACGAATAATAGTCATATGCTAAAGGAAAATCTGTTTTAAATAATTTATAACTTACTTACGTGAAAATGAATTTGTTTTATTCCGTGTTGACTCAAAGGGAATCTGAAAAAGAAAAAGAAAAACAAATATATCTCATATGCTTAAGAACAATCTTTTTAACATAATTTATAACTCGCTTGACTGAAGCTCAAGTTGTTTTCTTCTGTATTGACTCAAAGGGTACCTGAAAAAGAAAATATCAAATATTAGTCTTGTGCTTAGGAATGTTTTTTAAATGATTTATAGCTTACTTACTTGAAACTGAATTTGTTTTCTTCTATGTTGACTCAAAGAGAACCTGAGAAAAGGTACCAAAGGGTACCTGAAAAAGAAAAAAAAACAAATATTAGTCATATGCTTAAGAAAGATCTTTTCAAAATAATTTATAACTTACTTACGTGAAACTGAATTTTCTTTCTTCCATGTTGACTCAAAGGGAACCTGAAAAAGAAAAAGAAAAAGAAATGTTAGTCGTATGCTTAAGAACAATCTTTTTAAAATAATTTAAGATAAAAAGTAATACCTGAAAAAGAAAAATATCAAATATTAGTCTTATGCTTAGAAATGTTTTTTTTTAATTTTTTTAACTTACTTACGTGAAACTGAAGTTGTTTTCTTCTATGTTGACTCAAAAGGTACCTAAAAAAGAAAAATATCAACTATTAGTCTTGTGCTTAGGAATGTTTTTGTTAAATAATTTATAACTCAAGAACATAAAATTAAAGTTGTTTTCTTCCGTGTTCACTCAAAGGGAATCTGAAAAAAAAAATAGCAAATATTAATCATATGCTTAACAACTATCTTTTTGAAATAATATATAACTTACTTACGTGGAACTAAATTTGTTTTCTTCCATGTTGACTCAAAGGGAACCTGAAAAGGAAAAAGAAAAACTAATATTTGTCATATGCTTAAAAACAATCTTTTTCAAATAATTTATAACTTACTTACGTGAAACTAAAATTGTTTTCTTAATGTTGACTCAATGGGAACCTGAAAAAGAAAAAGAAATATTAGTCATATGCTTAACATCTATCTTTTTAAAATAATTTAGAACTTACTTACTTGAAACTGAATCTGTTTTCTTCCATGTTTAATCAAATTGAACCTGAAAAAGTAAAAGAAAAAGAAATATTAGTCATATTCTTAAGAAAAATCCTTTTTAAATAATTTATAACTTACTCACCTGAAGCTAAACTTGTTGTATTCTATGTTGACTTAAAGGGGATCTGAAATATAAAAATATCAAATATTAGTCTTGTGCTTAAGAATGTTTTTGTAAATAATTTATAGCTTACTTACGTGGAAATGAATTTGTTTTCTTCCATATTGACTCAAAAGGAACCGGAAAAAGAAAAAGAAATATTAGTCATATGCTTAAGAACAATCTTTTCCAAATAATTTAGAACTTACTTACGTCAAGCTGAAGTTGTTTTCTTCTATGTTTACTCCAAGGGGACCTGAAAAAGAAAAATATCATATATTAGTCTTGTGCTTAGGAATATTTTTTTTAATAATTTATAGCTTACTTACGTGAAACTGAATTTTTTTTCCATGTTCACTCAAAGGGAACCTGAAAAAGAAAAAAAAAAGAAATATTAGTCATATGCTTAAGAACAATCTTTTAAAAATAATTTATAAATTATTTACGTGAAACTGAATTTTTTTTCTTCCATATTGACTCAAAGGGAATCTGAAAAAGGAAAAAAAAAGAAATATTTGTCATATGCTTAAGAGAAATCTTTTTCAACTTATTTATAACTTACTTACGTAAAACTGAATTCGTTTCCTTCTATGTTGACTCAAAGGGAACCTGGAAAAGAAAAAGAAAAACAAATATTAGTCATATGCTTAAGAACTATCTATTTCAAATAATTTATAACTTACTTATTGACTCATAGGGATCCAGAAAAAGCAAAACAAATATTAGTCATATGCTTAAGAACAATCTTTTTCGAATAATTATAACTTACTTACGTGAAGCTGAAGTTGTTTTCTTCTGTGTTGACTCCAATAGCACCTGAACAAGAAAAATATCAAATATTAGGTTTGTGCTTAGAAATATTTTTTTTAAATAATTAATTGACTCAGAGGGGACCTGATAAAGAAAAATATCAAATATTAATCTTGTGCTTAGGAATATTTTTACAAATAATTTATAACTTATTTACGTGAAAATAAAATTCTTTTCTTCCAGGTTTACTCAAAGGGAACCTGAAAAAGAAAAACAAAGACAGATATTAGTCCTATGCTTGAGAACTATGTATTTCAAATAGTTTATTACTTACTTATGTGAAGAAGCTGAAGTTATTTCCTTCTATGTTGACTCAAAGGGCACCTGAAAAAGAAAAATATCAGATATTAGTCTTTTCTTAGGAATGTTTTTGTTAAATAATTTATAACTTACTTACGTGAAGGAATGTTTTTTTAAATAATTTATAACTTACTTACGTGAAATTGAATTTGTTTTCTTCCATATTGACTCAAAGGGAACCTGAAAAAGAAAAAACAAGCACTAGTCATATGCTTAAGAACAATATTTTTCAAATAATTTATAACTTACTTTCGTGAAGCTGAAGTTGTTTTCTTCAATGTTGACTCCAATAGCACCTGAACAAGAAAAATATAAGATATTAGTCTTGTGCTTAGGAATATTTTTTTTAAATAATTTATTAACTCAAAGGGGACCTGAAAAAGAAAAATATCAAATATTAATCTTGTGCTTAGGAATATTTTTATAAATAATTTATAGCTTACTTACGTGAAACTGAAATTATTTTCTTCCATGTTGACTCAAAGGGAACCTGAAAAAGAAAAACAAAGACAAATATTAGTCATATGCTTAAAAACAATCTTTTTCAAATAATTTATAACTTACTTATGTGAAGAAGCTGAAGTTATTTTCTTCTATGTTGACTCAAAGGGTACCTGAAAAAGAAAAATATCAGATATTAGTCTTTTTCTTAGGAATGTTTTTGTTAAATAGTTTATAACTTACTTACATGAAGGAATGTTTTTTTAAATAATTTATAACTTACTTACGTGAAAATGAATTTGTTTTCTTCCATATTGACTCAAAGGGAACCTGAAAAAGAAAAAACAAGCACTAGTCATATGCTTAAGAACAATATTTTTCAAATAATTTATAACTTATTTTCGTGAAGCTGAAGTTGTTTTCTTCTATATTGACTCCAATAGCACCTGAACAAGAAAAATATCAGATATTAGTCTTGTGCTTAGGAATATTTTTTTTTAATAATTTATTAACTCAAAGGGAACCTGAAAAAGAAGAAACAAATTCTAGGCATATGCTTAAGAACAATCTTTTTGAAATAATTTATAACTTACTTTCGTGAAGCTGAAGTTGTTTTCTTCTATGTTGACTCCAAGAGCACGTGAACAAGAAAAATATCAGATATTAATCTTGTTCTTAGAAATATTTTTTTTTTTAATTTATTAACTCAAATGGGACCTGAAAAAAAAATGTCAAATATTAATCTTGTGCTTAGGAATATTTTTATAAATAATTTATAGCTTACTTACGTGAAACTGAAATTGTTTTCTTCCCTGTTGACTGAAAGAAAACCTGATACAGAAAAACAAAGACAAATATTAGTAATATGCTTAAAAACAGTCTTTTTAAAATAATGTATAACTTACTTATGTGAAACTGAATTTTTTTTTCTTCCATGTTGACTCAAAGGGGACCTTAAAAAAAAGAAAAAGAAATAATAGTCACATGCTTAAGAACAATCTTTTTAAAATAATCATAGGCAGCGCGCTAGCGCTGCAAAAAAAAATTGTTTTCTTCCATGTTGACTCAAAGGGAACCTGAAAAAGGAAAAAAAATAATTAATAGTCATATGCTTATGAAAAATCTTTTTCGAATAATTTATTACTTACTTACTTCAAACTGAATTTGTTTTCTTCCATGTTGACTCAAAGTTAACCTGAAAAAAGAAAAAGAAATATTAGTCATATACTTAACAAATATCTTTGTAAAATAATTTATAACTTACTTACGTTAAACCGAGTATCTTTTCTTCCATGTGGGCTCAAAGGGAACCTGAAAAAGAAAAAGAAAAGCACATATTAGTCATATGCATAAGAACAATCTTTTTAAAATAATTTAAAACTTACTTTCGTGAAGCTGAACTTGTTTTTTTCCATCTTGGCTCAAAGGGAAGCTGAAAAACAAAAACAAAAATAAATATTACTCATATGCTTAAGAAAAACCTTTTTCAAATAATTTATAACTTACTTACGTGAAGCTGAATTTGTTTTCTTCTATGTTGACTTAAAGGGTACCTGAAAAAGAAAAAGAAAAACATATATTACTCGTGTGCTTAAGAACAATCTTTTTCAAATAATTTGAAAAATAACAAAAATCATGTGAAGCTGAAGTTAAACCTATAAGAAGAAACATAGAACATAGAAAATATAGAAAACATAGAAGAAAACCTATGTTTACTCAAAGGGTACCTGAAAAACAAAAATATCAAATATTAGTCTTGTGCTTAGGAATTTTTTTGTTAAATAATTTATAACTTACTTACACGAAATTGAAGTTGTTTCCTTCCATGTTGACTCAAATAGAACCTGAAAAAGAAAATATCAAATATTAGTCATATGCTTGAGTACAATCTTTTTAAAATAATTTATAAATTACTTACGTGAAACTGAAATATTTTCCTTCCACTTTGACTCAAAGGGAACCTGAAAAAGAAAAAAAAATCAAATATTATTCATATGCTTAAGAACAATCTTTTTAAAATAATTTATAACTTACTTATGTGAAAGTAAAGTTTTTTTTTTTTCCATGTTGACTCAGAGGGAACCTGAAAAAGAAAAACAAACATTACTCATATGCTTAAGAAAAATCTTTTTCAAATAATTTATAACTTACTTACGTGAAGCTTAATTTGTTTTCTTCTATGTTGACTCAAAAGGTACCTAAAAAAGAAAAATATCAACTATTAGTCTTGTGCTTAGGAATGTTTTTGTTAAATAATTTATAACTTAATAACGTGAAACTGAATTTGTTTTCTTCCATGTTCACTCAAAGGGAACCTGAAAAAGAAAAAAACAAATCTTAGTCATATGATATGCATTAGAACAATCTTTTTAAAATAATTTATAACTTACTTAATTGAAACTGAATTTGTTTTCTTCCATGTTGACTCAAAGGGAAGCTGAAAAAGAAAAACAAAATAAATATTAGTCATATGCTTAACAACAATCTTTTTCAAAGAATTTATAATTTACTTAAGTGAAGCTGAAGTTGTTTCCTTCTATGTTGATTCAAAGGGGACCTGAACAATAAAAATATAAATATTAGTCTTGTGCTTAGGAAGGTTTTTTTAAATAATTTATAACTTACTTACGTAAAACTGAATTTGTTTTCTTCCATATTGACTGAAAGGGAACCTGAAAAAGAAAAAGAAAAACAAATTTGATTCAAAGGGGACCTCAATAATAAAAATATCAGATATTAGTCTTGTGCTTAGGAATGTTTTTTTTTAAAGTTTATTACTTACTTACATGAAACTGAAGTTATTTTCTTCCATGTTGGCTCAAAGGAAACCTAAAACAACAACAAATATTATTCATGTGCTTAAGAACAGTCTTTTTCAGATAATTTATAACATACTTAAGTGAAACTGCAGTTGTTCTCTTCCGTTTTGACTCAAAATGAACCCAAAAAAGAAAAATATCAAATATTAGTCATATGCTTAAGATCAACTTTTTAAAATATTTTATAACTTACTTACGTCAAACTGCAGTTGTTTTTTTTTTCATGTTGAATCAAGGGGAACCTGAAAAGGAAAAAGAAAAATAAATACTGAAAATAATAAATAATAAAAAAATAAAATAAAACATTATTCATATGCTTAAGAACAATAATTTCCAAATAATTTATACCTTATTTACGTGGACTCGAAGTTGTTATCTTCCATGTTGACTTAGAAGGAATATGAAAATAAAAATATCACACTTAGTTCAAGGTAACAATGACAATTTCTTTGATGTACTTCGTAATTTACTTAAGGGAGAGTGAAAATGTTTCTCTTCATTCTGACTCAGAGAGAACCTGAAAAAGAAAAATATCAAACATTAGTCATATGCTTGAGTGTATTTATTAAAATAGTTTATAACTTACTTACGTATCATCCCTTCATCAACATACTTAGCCAGATTTCTAAATTTCATATTTAATTTTGTACTCGAAATTTAAGTTTCTTCCTCCGATAAATGTCGAACATTAGTCATAAGCTAAAGCAAAACGTATTTTTTTAACTAATTTTTAACAGTTTTAGTATTTGTTAAGAAATATCAGATATTGGATTTACTCGAAAATATGATAGGTTTTTCAATCATCTTAGAACTTATTTGCTGGAAAGTTATTTGACCCCCTCCCCAGGGTATATTATTGTGCTGCATACTGTAATTTTTACAGATTTTTTCCTCGAAAACCCTAATTCCTGGCTAAATTTAATTTTATTCGACCTTCAGAAAGTATTTGACCTTGTTAACAACAATATTTTAATTGAGTTCAATACTGATCCCTTACTGGTGATTAAATAAAAAAAGCAAGTTTTTTTTAACTGAAAGTAAGGAGCGACATTAAAACTTAAAACGAACGGAAATTATTCCGTATATGAAGAGCTCTTTCCCCTCCTCAACGTCTTGCTCTTTACGCTAAAGTTTGACTCTTTCTCACATCTCTATTTCTTTAAACAATAAAAAGCTTTAGCGTAAAGAGCGAGACGTTGAGGAGGGGACAACCCCTTTCATATACGGAATAATTTCCGTTCGTTTTAAAATTTAATGTCGCTCCTTGCTTTCAATTAAAAAAACGTGTTTTTATATTTCATTTCTGAACATTTTTGAGTTAATGCAGCTTTTATTTTTGCTCACCGTACATGAATAATTAAAAAAAAATTTGCATATTAATTTTACTTGTTGTTTGGCTAAATGGCTGTCTCAAAATTTTGTTCTGACGTGATTTACGAATTTACTTACGTAACAAACTTTTATATTCGTATATTGTTATTACGTATATTAGGGGGTTCGCCCCCTAGTCAATACCTCGCTCTTTACGCTAAGTTCATATTTTGTTCCAATTCCTTAAGAATGACTCCTTAATCACAGAGGCTGTTAAATTAGAATAAATAGCTCTTTTGAAAGTACTAAGATAAACTTTAGCGTTAAAACCGAAGTATTGACGACAGAGCGAACCCCCCAATATACGCAATAATTTCTGTTCGTTTTAAGTTTTAATGTTGCTCCTTACTTTTAGTTGAAAAAACCTGTTTTTTTATCTAATTTCAGATCCTTCCCATGTAAACCCCTCCCCCAACCCCCGCCCCCTCCCCCTAACAGAAAAAATCCCCCTGAAAATGTCTGTATACTTCGCAATAACCTATACTAGACCCCGGCGCCGCGTCGATGAGAGAAGACCGGTGGCGGCGAGGCCAAAAACAGCGCACCGACGCCGCGCGGCCGGTAAGATGTCGGTGGCGCGCCGCCGGCGCGATCAATGTTGACCGCAAACATTAATGCTTTCATCAGTCTTGTTTTTTGGGGGGGTTTTTCATCAGTGATTGTTTTTTTTTGCTCTTTTGGATTCCTAAAAAGCCTTCTTTGTATTAAAAACTGGTTTTAATAACAATTTAAAAAAGAAATACATTTTAAAGTTTTTTTGGCTTCTTTATAGAATATATGTTATGTAGGGTAAGACTGAACTCCTGCTTTTTTATTGCTTTTGGCTGTTCTTTCGGATATTGTTCATTTTTTCTATTGGGGATTCATTCCAAATCATAAACTCATAAATACGTAATATCAGCTAAATTATAAACTGCATCTAAAAGGAGTAAATTTATCAAATTGAAAAATACAAGATGAACACTTCACATGAGAACACTTCAATTACAATGAAACAAAAAAAACACTTGATGGTGTATTCGGTATGAAGAAAAATGAAGTCCCAGTCACTTTCTTGGGTAAAAAATGAAAAGCTCATCCGTTTTAAATGTAATTAAATAAAATAATGTGCAGACTGAAGTAGCTCCAAGAAGATGTTGAGATTTTCTTTCTAGTTCGTCACTTTTAATCCAAGCAAAATTTTAGGAGACTTAGTATCGGTTATTGAGTTTAAGCTTTGATTTCCAAATGCTCACAAAAATTACCAAATTTTTGCCTTTTTTGCTTTTCTTCAAATCTTTGAAAAAAGTGTTATAATATTCCAAATGTTACATTTGTTATATTTGTACATATTTTTGGTCATCATTTGTGGGGTGATCGAAATTTTTAACCACTGTAGATACGTAAGAACGTTGCAACATCTAGTACCCTGAGGTCATAAGAATGCCAAAGACTCCTCCTTGAACCTCCAAAATTATGACCTGGCCTTTTAATGTAACTTGGGCACTGGACCAAGGGCACCATTGTCACTCGAGCGCAACGTTAGGTGGGGATGTCGATATCGCTTTCGTCACACCAAGTCGTTTAGTGTGAATCTGCCTGGTACTTATGAATGACTGTTTTCAGAGTAAACTCGTTTCATCAATAAGAAAAAAAAGGGTTGGACACATGTGTCGCTTTCCCTTTGGACGATAAAATTATACAAGTGCTGGATCAAGTATAACTCACGAAAATCTTGTTAATTTTTGTAAACTTTTCAACTTTTTGGCATCCCTGCTTTCAATAAAAAAAAATCAAGGTACTATCACTTAAAGATAATAACTTCCCATGCCCCCCCCTCTCTGGATACCATCTTGATAGGATACCGTCTCTGCTTTAAATATAAAAAAATTAACTTATTGGCATCCCTGCTTTTAAAAAAAAAATTCGAGGTATTATCATTTAAATATGATAGCACCCCACTGCCCCTCCCCTCTGGATACCACCTTGATAGAATGCCGTTTCTGCTTCATATTAAAAAAAATTAGCTTTTTGGCATCCCTGCTTACAATAAAAAAAATTCGAGATCTTATCATTTAAATGTAATACCTTCCTAGCCCTCCCCCCTCTGGATACCACCTTGATAGGATACCGTCTCAGCTTTAAATTAAAAAAAATAATTTACTATATAATTAACTAGGTCACTATATGGTTCAAACAAGCACGCAAAATAACGTTAAACAGCTTTGTGTTCCTTGAAAAAAAAATTGAGGGTATGAGTAAAGGGGTACAAAGACAACAACAAAAATGTCGAAATTATTCAGATATAGCTCAAATTATTGGAAAAGTGAGTCATAGATTCGCCATGGCATTCAATAAATGGCTCGGCACACGTAGCTGATTTCGGGAACCGATTTCAGCATCAGTGGACAAACGAAAGCGCTAAGAAGAATGTGTTGAAAGAAAAATTTATTGCGCGAGATTTTCAAAACAAAAAATCATTGATACAAATAGTCAACTGGAGTTTATTAATAGTTGCATGATTGATCTCAGCTTTGTTCTCAGTTTAGTCATCAGCTCAGTAGCGGGGTCTTTCACCATAGACATCTCTGAATGACTTTGTATTTGTATCCCTATTTTTTGTGATGATCATGATGAATTCGGCACTGATTTTGTAAATCGGTGCCGAAAACTAGAAAATTTTTCAAGCTCAAATCGACGCCGATATCTTTTAAAATCGGCGCTGATTTGGAAATAAGTTCCCAAAATCAGCTACGTGTGCCCAGCCCTTAAGACCCAAAGAATCTAATGAAAATGGAGCACATACGAAAGCCAAATTAGGCCAGTAGCCAGTGAGAAATCTCAAAATACCTAAGACAATGAACTAGTACCAATGGGGGGTCCTGGCTTTATCAAAATATTTCAAGGGTTTCGCAGGGAATTTGATATCATTTTCTTCCGTCTCGACTTTAAATGAAAAAAAAAATTATCTTTTGGCATCCCTGCTTTCAATAATAAAAAAATGAGTTATTATCATTTAAAAATGATAACCCCCTACCCCCCCCCCTATAGGCAATAATTTACATTTTCTTATGAATCATATTTTTGGGGTAACTTCCGTTTCAACCTTTAATTCTGCAACATTGTACATAGCTTAGTCTATAGCTAAATTTTTCTCGATAGGTTTTTTTTTGGGGGGGGGGGTAAATTTTTTTAGAAAGAAGATTGTATTTTCTTTAATCTATCAGGCGTTCAACGATTGAGTATTAAACATTAAGAAAATCTTATCTAAAAACAGCAAAGGGAAAAAAAATTCTGCAAACTTGCAATTCATCTGTAGAAACAATCTGTCGGCTATCAATTTCAAAATCCAACTGAAGGCTGAAGCTGTATAGTAGTGAATGTGTTCTATAATTCTATTCAACTTGAAAATAAAATTCTTGACTACGAATGAGGTAAGAAATAGCCATTGGGATAATGCATTCGAAATTGATTTAAACTCTTTTCATAAAGACGATACTTCTTTTGTCAACACATGAAGAACTGCGTATATTGCAATATTTGCAATTGCATATTGCATCTGCCTGTTTTTTATGCAAAGTAACAACAGAGACGAAAATTAACAAACAAGAGAGTAATGAAGAATTATGGTATGCAAAGTAATATATGGCAGGGAAAGTCACTGGTGATAAATCGCAAGGGGTGGCACAGTGATTGCGTGATTTTTGGGGATTCGGGAACCAAATTTTTTTCGGGGTGACGCATAGATTTTCGGAGAAATACCCAAAAAATTGGGAATAGTGCAAGAGTGCAAGCCTTGCTTGATTTCTAATCAGGAAAGTCGAAATACTAAACCATACGAGAAAGAAAAGCTCCGACTTTGCGGTTGACGCAATAAAGAATTGCAGCAAAATTATTTTAAAGTCAGTCGAACGTCGCCGCCTCTGCCGGAAGTGGCGCGCCAGTAGAGAGGGGTCAGGAGGTCCGATCAGTACAAAATTCGGTTATCAAAAGAACGTATCTCCGAACGGGGCACCATATATGGGCATAGAGTCCCTAGAGAGAACACCTGTGCTGTCAGTCCGACAGAGCACCATATATGGGCATGGAATCCCCAAAGAGAACACGTTTCCGAGATTTTTGTTGTTGTTCTTGCTGTTCGTCCAGGTGCATGCTAGGGAGAATGTCCCTTGTCTCTGGGTGAAGTTTATTAATGTCTCTGGTGTTCGTCTAGGACAATTGTTTCCGGGCGAAGTTTATTAATGTCTGACAGATGATGTCAAGGTTGATTGATTTGTTGGTGTTCATCCAGGAGAATTGTTTCCGAGCGAAGTTTATTAATGTCTGACAGATGATGTCAAGGTTGATTGATTTGTTGGAGTTCATCCAGGAGAATTGACTCCGGGCGAATGTTTTGATCTTAGAGATGAAGAGATTAACGCGGGAAAGGATTTTCTAGGAATTTCAAATGTGACAGCGCAGGGATGTCAAAACAAAGGGAACACGCTGAAATTACGTTTAGAGATTATTTGGGCGAAACCATTTTAGGCATTTTAGGGATTATTGGGGCGAAACCGTTTTAGGCATTTTAGGGAATTATTTGGGCGAAACAGTTTGAGGCATTTTATAAGATGATTTTAGAAAACAAAAGCGGAACTTTTAAAATCACAACAACTGAAGGTCAGTAAATAATTCCTTTCTTTGTTTTTTTGTTAAACACGATTGGTTGAAATATAAGCGGAACTTTTAAAATCCCAACAACTGAAGGTCAGTAAATAATTCCGTTTTTTTTTTGTTAAACATGATTGGCTGAAACAAAAGCGGAACTTTTAAAATCACAACAACTGAAGGTCAGTAAATTATTCCTTTGTTTTTTTTGTTAAACACGATTTGGCTGAAACATAAGCAGAACTTTAAAATAACAACAACTGAAGGTCAGTAAATGATTCCTTTGTCTTTTATAAAAACGTTTGGTTGAAACAAAAGCGGAAATTTTAAAATCACAACAACTAAAGTTCAGTAAATGTTTCCTTTGTTTTTTTTTTAAACATGATTTATTTAAACAAAATATGAACTTTCAAAATAACAACAACTGTAGTTCAGTAATTAATTAATTTGTTTTTTTTTGTTAAAAAAGATTTGGCTGAAACATAATCGGAACTTTAAAATCACAAAAACTTAAGGTCAGTACATGATTCCTTTGTTTTTTTTTGTTAAACACGATTTGGCTGAAACAAAAGCAGAACTTTTAAAATTACAACAACTGAAGGTCAGTAAATAATTCCTTTGTTGTTTTTTTTTGTTAAACACGTTTTGATTAAAAAAAAGCGGAACTTTTAAAATCACAACAACTGAAGGTCATTAAATAATTCCTTTCTTTTTTTTTTTTTTAAACACGATTGGTTGAAATATAAGCGGAACTTTTAAAATCCCAACAACTGAAGGTCAGTAAATAATTCCGTTTTTTTTTTTGTTAAACATGATTGGCTGAAACAAAAGCGGAACTTTTAAAATCACAACAACTGAAGGTCAGTAAATTATTCCTTTGTTTTTTTTGTTAAACACGATTTGGCTGAAACATAAGCAGAACTTTAAAATCACAACAACTGAAGGTCAGTAAATGATTCCTTTGTCGTTTTTTTTTAAACACGATTGGTTGAAATAAAAGCAGAAATTTTAAATCAAAACAACTGAAGGTCAGTAAATAATTCCTTTGTTTTTTTTAAACACGATTGGTTGAAATAAAAGCGGAACTTTTAAAATCACAACAACTGAAGGTAAGTAAATGATTCCTTTGTTTTTTTTTGTTAAACACGATTTGGCTGAAACAAAAGCAGAACTTTTAAAATCACAACAACTGAAGGTCAGTAAATGATTCCTTTGTTTTTTTTGTTAAACAAGATTTGGCTGAAACAAAAGCAGAACTTTTAAAATTACAACAACTGAAGGTCAGTAAATGATTCCTTTGTTGTTTTTTTTTGTTAAACACGATTGGTTGAAATAAATGCAGAACTTTTAAATCACAACAACTGAAGGTCAGTAAATAATTCCTTTTTTTAAGCACGATTGGCTGAAATAAAAGCGGAACTTTCAAAATCACAACAACTGAAGATCAGTAAATGATTCCTTTTTTTTTTTTTTTGTTAAACACGATTGGTTGAAATAAAAGAGGAACTTTTAAAATCACAACAACTGAAAGTCAGTAAATGATTCCTTTGTTTTTTTTTGTTAAACACGATTGGTTGAAACAAAAGCAGAACTTTTTAAATCACAACAACTGAAGTTCATTAAATAATTCCTTTGTTTTTTTTAGTTAAACAAGATTGTCTTAAACAAATGCGTAACTTTTAAACTAAAACTAAACTAAAAATCTAAACTAAACTAAAACTAAACTAAACTGCTAAATTAAAAATCTAGCTAAAAATCTTAAATAAAACTCTAGCTAAACTAAAACTCTAATCTAAAACTAAAAATAAAGGTAATAAATAAACTTGAAATAAACTAAAAATCTAAACTAAATAGCTAATAAAATGATAATATAAAAATCTAAACTAAACTATACTAAACTAAAACTAAACTACATTTCTAAATTAAAACTTTTATTAAAACTCTAAAATATAACTCTAGCTAAATTAAAACTCTAAACTAAAACTAAAGTAAAAAACTAAACTACTAAACTAACTAAAATCTAAATTACTAAACTAACTAAAATTCTAAACTAAAACTAAACACTAATGTAAAACTAAACTAAATAAAACTAAATTAAAAATAAAGGTAATAAATAAACTTAAAATAAACTAAAAATCTAAACTAAATAACTAATAAAATAATAAACTAAAAATCTAAACTAAATAACTAATAAAATAATAAACTAAAACTCTAAACTAAACTATACTAAACTAAAACTAAACGAGACTTCTAAATTAAAACTCTAATTAAAACTCTTAAATAAAACTATCTAAATTAAAACTCTAAACTAAAACTAAACTAAACAACTAAACTACTAAACTAACTAAAATCTAAACTACTAAACTAACTAAAAATTCTAGACTAAAACTAAACTCTAATCTAAAACTAAACTAACTAAAACTAAACTAAAAATAAAAGTTAATAAATAAACTTAAAATAAACTAAAAATCTAAACTAAATAACTAATAAAATAATAAACTAAAAATCTAAACTAAACTAAACTAAAACTATACTAAACTTCTAAATTAAAACTCTAATTAAAACTCTTAAATAAAACTCTAGCTAAATTAAAACTCTAAACTAAAACTAAACTAAAAAACTAAACTACTATACTAACTAAAATCTTAACTACTAAACTAACTAAAATTCTAAACTAAAACAACTAACTAAAATCTAAACTACTAAACTAACTAAATTTCTGAACTAAAACTAAACACTAATCTAAACTAAACTAAATTAAACTGAAAATCTAACTAAAACTATAAAAAAAAAACTAAACATTAAACTAAAACTAAACTAAAAATCTAAACTAAACTAAACTAAACTGCTAAATTAAAGCTCTAACTAAAACTCTTAAGTAAAACTATAGCTAAACTAAAACTCTAATCTAAAACTAAACTAGCTAAAACTAAACTAAAAATAAATGCAATAAATAAACTAAAAATCTAAACTAAATAACTAATAAAATAATAAACTAAAAATCTAACCTAACCTAAATTAAAACTCTAACTAAACTCTAAACTCTAAACTACTAAACTAAACACTAAACTAAACTATAATATAATCTAAACTACTAAACTAACTTATAATCTAAACTACTAAATTAACTAAAACTAAATTCTAAACTCTAAACTACTAAACTAACTAAAAATCTAAACTATAACTCTAACTAAAACTCTTAACTACTAAACTAACTAAAACTCTAAACTAAAAATAACACTAATCTAAAACTAAACTAAAATTAAACTAAACTAAAACTGAACTAAGCTACTAAATTAAAACTCTAACTAAAACTCTTATGTAAAACTCTAGCTAAACTAAAACTCTAATCTAAAACTAAACTAACTAAAAGTAAACTAAAAATAAAGCTAATGATTAAACTTAAAATAAACTAAAAATCTAAACTAAAACTAAACTAAAAATCTAAACTGAATTAAACTAAAAATAAAAGTAAACTATAAAACTAAACTTAAACTAAACTAAAAATCTAAATTTAACTATAACTAAAACTAAACTAAAAATCTAAACAAAATTAAACTAAAAATAAAAGTAAACTATAACATTAAACTAAAACTAAACTAAAAATCTAAACTAAACTAAACTAAAACTAAACTAAACTGCTAAATTAAAACTCTAACTAAAACTCTTAAGTAAAACTCTAGCTAAACTAAAACTCTAGACTAAAACTAAACTAAAATCTAAACTAAACTAAACTAAAACTGAACTCAAAATAAAGGTAATAAATAGACTTAAAAAAAACTGAAAATCTAAACTAAATAACTAATAAAATAATAAACTAAAAATCTAAACTAAACTAAAACTAAACTTCTAAATTAAAACTCTAATTAAAACTTTTAAACAAAACTCTATCTAAATTAAAACTCTAAACTAAAACTAAACTAAAAAACTAAACTACTAAACTATCTAAAAATTCTAAACTAAAACTAAACATTAATCTAAAACTAAACTAAATTAAACTGAAAATCTAACTAAAACTCTAAAACAAAACTAAACGTTAAACTAAAACTAAACTTAACTCCTAAACTAAAACTAAACTCTAGCTAAAAACCCTAAACTAAAACTGAACTAAAACTAAACAAAATATAAACTATAACACTAAACTAAACTAAAACTAAACTAAAAATCTAAACTAAACTAAAACTAAAATAAACTACTAAATTAAAACTCTAACTAAACTCTAAACTACTAAACTAAACACTAAACTAAACTATAATATAATCTAAACTATTAAACTAACTAAAAATCTAAACTACTAAATTAACTAAAACTAAATTCTACACTCTAAACTACTAAACTAACTAAAAATCTAAACTATAACTCTAACTAAAGCTCTTAACTACTAAACTAACTAAAAATCTAAACTAAAACTAAACACAAATCTAAAACTAAACTAAAATTAAACTAAAACTGAACTAAGCTACTAAATTAAAACTCTAACTAAAACTGTTAAGTAAAACTCAATCTAAACTAAAACTCTAATCTAAAACTAAACTAACTAAAACTAAACTAAAAATAAAAGGTAATAAATAAACTTAAAATAAACTAAAAATCTAAACTATAACTAAACTAATAATCTAAACTGAATTAAACTAAAAATAAAAGTAAACTATAAAACTAAACTTAAACTAAACTAAAAATCTAAATGTAACTATAACTAAAACTAAACTAAAAATCTAAACTAAACTAAACTAAAACTAAACTAAACTGCTAAATTAAAACTCTAACTAAAACTCTTAAGTAAAACTCTAGCTAAACTAAAACTCTAATCTAAAACTAAACTAACTAAAACTAAACTAAAAATAAAGGTAATAAATAAACTTAAAATAAACTAAAAATCTAAACTAAATAGCTAATAAAATAATAAACTAAAATTCTAAACTAAACTAAAATAAACTAAAACTAAACTTAACTTCTAAATTAAAACTCTAATTAAAACTCTTAAATAAAGCTCTAGCTAAATTAAAACTCTAAACTAAAACTAAACTAAAAAAAAACTAAACTACTAGACTAACTAAAATTCTAAACTAAAACTAAACACTAATGTAAAACTAAACTAAATTAAACTAAAAATCTAACTAAAACTCTAAAATAAACTAAACATTAAACTAAAACTAAACTAAAAATCTAAACCAAAACTAAACTAAACTGCTAAATTAAAACTCTAACTACAACTCTTAAATAAAACTCTAGCTAAAATAAAACTCTAATCTGAAACTAAAAATAAAGGTAATAAATAAACTCGAAATAAACTAAAAATCTAAACTATACTAAACTAAAACTAAACTAAACTTCTAAATTAAAGCTCTAATTAAACTCTTAAATAAAACTCTAGCTAAATTAAAACTATAAACTAAAACTAAACTAAAAAACTAAACTACCAAACTAACTAAAATCTAAACTAATAAAGTAACTAAAAATTCTAAACTAAAACTAAACACTAATCTAAAACTAAACTAAATTAAACTGAAAATCTAACTAAAACTCTAAAATAAAAGTAAACGTTAAACTAAAACTAAACTTAACTACTAAACTAAAACTAAACTCTAGCTAAAAACACTAAACTAAAACTGAACTAAAACTAAACAAAATATAAACTAGCTAGATCTAGTTAGGTTAGGCTAGATCAAGTTAGGTTAGGTTAGGTTAGGTTAGCCTACGTACGCGCGCGTACGTAGGCTAACCTAATCTAACCTAACTTATATTTACTAACCTTCAGTTGTTGTTATTTTAAAAGTTCCGCTTTTGTTTCAGCCAATCGTTTTTAACAAAAAAAAACAATGGATTAGAGTTTAGAATTTAGTTTTAGTTAATTTAGTAGTTTAGATTTTTAGTTAGTTTAGTAGTTTAGATTTCATTATAGTTTAGTTTAGTGTTTAGTTTAGTAGTTTAGAGTTTAGCTTTAGTTAGAGCTTTAATTTAGTAGTTTAGTTTAGTTTAGATTTTTAGTTTAGTTTTAGTTTAGTTTTAGTTTAGTGTTTTAGTTTATATTTTGTTTAGTTTTAGTTCAGTTTTAGTTTAGTGTTTTTAGCTAGAGTTTAGTTTTAGTTTAGTAGTTAAGTTTAGTTTTAGTTTAACGTTTACTTTTATTTTAGAGTTTTAGTTAGATTTTCATTTTAATTTAGTTTAGTTTTAGATTAGTGTTTAGTTTTAGTTTAGAATTTCTACTTAGTTTAGTAGTTTACATTTTAGTTATTTTAGTAGTTTAGTTTGTTAGTTTAGTTTTAGTTTAGAGTTTTAATTTAGCTAGAGTTTTATTTAAAAGTTTAATTAGAGTTTTAATTTAGAAGTTTAGTTTAGTTTTAGTTTAGTATAGTTTAGTTTAGATTTTTATTTTATTTCAAGTTTATTTATTACCTTTATTTTTAGATTTAGATTAGAGTTTTATTTTAGCTAGAGTTTTATTTAAGAGTTTTAGTTAGAGTTTTAATTTAGCAGTTTAGTTTAGTTTTAGTTTAGTTTAATTTAGTTTAGATTTTTAGTTTAGTTTTAGTTTAATGTTTAGTTTATTTTAGATTTTTAGTTAGATTTGTAGTTTAATTTAGTTTAGTTTTAGATTAGAGTTTAGTTTTAGTTTAGAATTTTAGTTAGTTCAGTAGTTTAGTTTTTTTTAGTTTAGTTTTAATTAGAGTTTTAATTTAGAAGTTTAGTTTAGTTTTAGTTTATTTTAGTTTAGTTTAGATTTTTAGTTTATTATTTTATTACTTATTTAGTTTCGATTTTTAGTTTATTTTAAGTTTATTTATTACCTTTATTTTTAGTTTAGTTTTAGTTAGTTTAGTTTTAGTTAGTTTAGTTTTAGTTAGTTTAGTTTTAGAATTTCATTATAGTTTAGTTTAGTGTTTAGTTTTGTAGTTTCGACTTTAGAGTTTAGTATTAGTTAGAGCTTTAATTTAGTAGTTTAGTTTAGTTTTAGTTTAGTTTAGTTTAGATTTTTAGTTTAGTTTTAGTTTATTTTTAATTTAGTGTTATAGTTTATATTTTGTTTAGTTTTAGTTCAGTTTTAGTTTAGTGTTTTTAGCTAGAGTTTAGTTTTAGTTTAGTAGTTAAGTTTAGTTTTAGTTTAACGTTTACTTTTATTTTAGAGTTTTAGTTAGATTTTCAGTTTAATTTAGTTTAGTTTTAGATTAGTGTTTAATTTTAGTTTAGAATTTTAAGTTAGATTATTAGTTTAGATTTTAGTTAGTTTAGTAGTTTAGTTTTTTAGTTTAGTTCTAGTTTAGAGTTTTAATTTAGCTAGTTTTATTTAAGAGTTTAATTAGAGTTATAATTTAGAAGTTTAGTTTAGTTTTAGTTTAGTATAGTTTAGTTTAGATGTTTAGTTTATTTCGAGTTTATTTATTACCTTTATTTTTAGTTTCAGATTACAGTTTTATTTTAGCTAGAGTTTTATTTAAGAGTTTTAGTTAGAGTTTTAATTTAGCAGTTTAGTTTAGTTTTAGTTTAGTTTAGTTTAGATTTTTAGTTTAGTTTTAGTTTAATGTTTAGTTTATTTTAGATTTTTTGTTAGATTTTTAGTTTAATTTAGTTTAGTTTTAAGAGTTTTAATTTAGCTAGAGTTTTATTTAAGAGTTTTAATTAGAGTTTTAATTTAGAAGTTTAGTTTAGTTTTAGTTTATTTTAGTTTAGTTTAGATTTTTAATTTATTATTTTATTAGTTATTTAATTTAGATTTTTAGTTTATTTTAAGCTTATTTATTACCTTTTTTTTAGTTTAGTTTTAGTTAGTTTAGTTTTAGTTAGTTTAGTTTTAGATTAGAGTTTTAGTTTAGCTAGAGTTTTACTTAAGAGTTTTAGTTAGAGTTTTAATTTAGCAGTTTAGTTTAGTTTTAGTTTAGTTTAGTTTAGTTTAGATTTTTATTTTAGTTTTAGTTATAGTTAAATTTAGATTTTTAGTTTAGTTTAAGTTTAGTTTTATAGTTTACTTTTATTTTTAGTTTAATTCAGTTTAGATTATTAGTTTAGTTATAGTTTAGATTTTTAGTTTATTTTAAGTTTATTTATTACCTTTTATTTTTAGTTTAGTTTTAGTTAGTTTAGTTTTAGTTTAGTTTTAGTTTAGCTAGAGTTTTACTTAAGAGTTTTAGTTAGAGTTTTAATTTAGTAGCTTAGTTCAGTTTTAGTTTAATTTTAGTTTAGTTTTAGATTTGTGTTTAGTTTTAGTTTAGATTTTTAGTTAGTTTAGTAGTTTAGAGTTTAGAATTTAGTTTTAGTTAATTTAGTAGTTTAGATTTTTAGTTAGTTTATTAGTTTAGATTATATTATAGTTTAGTTTAGTGTTTAGTTTAGTAGTTTAGAGTTTAGAGTTTAGTTAGAGTTTTAATTTAGTAGTTTAGTTTAGTTTTAGTTTAGTTTAGATTTTTAGTTTAGTTTTAGTTTAGTTTTAGTTTAGTGTTATAGTTTATATTTTGTTTAGTTTTAGTTCAGTTTTAGTTTAGCGTTTTTAGCTAGAGTTTAGTTTTAGTTTAGCAGTTAAGTTTAGTTTTAGTTTAACGTTTAGTTTTATTTAGAGTTTTAGTTAGATTTTCAGTTTAATTTAGTTTAGTTTTAGATTAGTGCTTAGTTTTAGTTTAGAATTTTTAGTTAGTTTAGTTTTAGTTTAGAGTTTTATATAAAAGTTTTAATCAGAGTTTTAATTTAGATGTTTAGTTTAGTTTTAGTTTAGTATAGTTTAGTTTAGATTTTTAGTTTATTTCAAGTTTATTTATTAACTTTATTTTTAGTTTTAGATTAGAGTTTTATTTTAGCTACAGTTTTATTTAAGATTTTTAGTTAGAGTTTTAATTTAGCAGTTTAGTTTTAGTTTAGTTTAGTTTAGCTTAGATTTTTAGTTTAGTTTTAGTGTAATGTTTAGTTTATTTTAGAGTTTTAGTTAGATTTTTAGTTTAATTTAGTTTAGTTTTAGATTAGTGTTTAGTTATAGTTTAGAATTTTAGTTAGTTTAGTAGTTTTGTTTTTTAGTTTAGTTTTAGTTTAGAGTTTTAATTTAGCTAGAGTTTTATTTAAGAGTTTTAATTAGTTTTAATTTAGAAGTTTAGTTTTAGTTTAGTTTAGATTTTTAGTTTATTATTTTATTAGTTATTTAGTTTAGATTTTCAGTTTTTTTTAAGTCTATTTATTACCTTTATTTTGAGTTTAGTTTTAGTTAGTTTAGTTTTAGTTAGTTTAGTTTTAGTTTAGAGTTTTAGTTTAGCTAGAGTTTTACTTAAGAGTTTTAGTTAGAGTTTTAATTTAGCAGTTTAGTTTAGTTTTTGTTTAGTTTAGTTTAGTTTAGATTTTTAGTTTAGTTTTAGTTTAATGTTATAGTTTACTTTTATTTTTAGTTTAATTTTGTTTAGATTTTTAGTTTAGTTATAGTTAAATTTAGATTTTTAGTTTAGTTTAAATTTAGTTTTATAGTTTACTTTTATTTTTAGTTTAATTCAGTTTAGATTTTTAGTTTAATTTTAGTTTAGATTTTTAGTTTATTTTAAGTTTAATTATTAGCTTTATTTTTAGTTTACTTTTAGTTAGTTTAGTTTTAGATTAGAGTTTTAGTTTAGCTAGAGTTTTACTTAAGAGTTTTAGTTAGAGTTTTAATTTAGTAGCTTAGTTCAGTTTTAGTTTAATTTTAGCTTAGTTTTAGATTAGTGTTTAGTTTTAGTTTAGAGTTTTAGTTAGTTTAGTAGTTAAGAGTTTTAGAGTTATAGTTTAGATTTTTAGTTAGTTTAGTAGTTTAGAGTGTTGAATTAAGTTTTAGTTAATTTAGTAGCTTAGATTATAAGTTAGTTTAATAGTTAAGATTATATTATACTTTAGTTTAGTAGTTTAGTAGTTTAGAGTTTAGTTAGAGTTCTAATTTAGGTTAGGTTAGGTTAGGTTAGATTTTTAGTTTATTATTTTATTAGTTATTTAGTTTAGATTTTTAGTTTATTTATTGCCTTTATTTTTAGTTTAGTTTTAGCTAGTCTAGTTTTAGATTACAGTTTTAGTTTAGCTAAAGTTTTACTTAAGAGTTTTAGTTAGAGATTTAATTTAGCAGTTTAGTTTAGTTTAGTTTAGATTTTTAGTTTAGTTTTAGTTTAATGTTTAGTTTTTTTTTTATAGTTTTAGTTAGATTTTCAGTTTGATTTAGTTTAGTTTTAGATTAGTGTTTAGTTTTAGTTTAGAATTTTAGTTAGTTTAGTAGTTTAGATTTTAGTTAGTTGTTTTAGTTTAGAATTTTAGTTAGTTTAGTAGTTTAGATTTTAGTTAGTTTAGTAGTTTAGTTTTTTAGTTTAGTTCAGAGTTTTAATTTAGCTAGAGTTTTATTTAAGAGTTTTAATTAGAGTTTTAATTTAGAAGTTTAGTTTAGTTTTAGTTTAGTTTAGTTTAGATTTTCAGTTTATTATTTTATTAGTTATTTAGTTTAGATTTTTAGTTTATTTTAAGTTTATTTAATACCTTTTATTTTTAGTTTAGTTTTAGTTAGTTTAGTTTTAGATTAGAGTTTAGTTTTAGTTTAGAATTTTTAGTTAGATAAGTAGTTTAGATTTTAGTTAGTTTAGTAGTTTCGTTTTTTAGTTTAGTTTTAGTTTAGAGTTTTAATTTAGATAGCTTTATTTAAGAGTTTTAATTAGAGTTTTAATTTAGAAGTCTAGTTTAGTTTTAGTTTAGTATAGTTTAGTTTAGAGTTTTAGTTTATTATTTTATTAGTTATTTAGTTTAGATTTTTAGTTTATTATTTTATTAGTTATTTAGTTTAGATTTTTAGTTTATTTTAAGTTTATTTATTACCTTTATTTTTAGTTTAGTTTTAGTTAGTTTAGTTTTAGATTAGTGTTTAGTTTTAGTTTAGAATTTTAGTTAGTTTAGTAATTTAGATCTTAGTTAGTTTAGTAGTTTAGTTTTTTAGTTTAGTTTTAGTTTAGAGTTTTAATTTAGCTAGAGTTATATTTTAGAGTTTTAATTAGAGTTTTAATTTAGAAATTTAGTTTAGTTTTAGTTTAGTATAGTTTAGTTTAGATTTTTAGTTTATTATTTTATTAGCTATTTAGTTTAGATTTTTAGTTTATTTTAAGTTTATTTATTACCTTTATTTTTAGTTTTAGATTAGAGTTTTAGTTTAGCTAGAGTTTTATTTAAGAGTTTTAGCTAGAGTTTTAATTTAGCAGTTTAGTTTAGTTTTAGTTTAGTTTAGTTTAGATTTTTAGTTTAGTTTTAGTTTAAAAGTTCCGCTTTTGTTTCAACCAATCGTGTTTAACAAAAAAAAATGGAAATAATTACTGACCATCAGTTGTTGTGATTTTAAAAGTTATGCTTTTTTTTAAAACAATATTGTTTAACAAAAAAAAAAAAATAATTATTTACTGACCTTCAGTTGTGATTTTAAAAGTTCTTCTTTTATTTCAGCCAATCGTGTTTAACAGAAAAAAAACAAAGGAATCATTTACTGACCTTCAGTTGTTGTGATTTTAAAAGTTCCGCTTTTATTTCAACCAATCGTGTTTTAAAAAAACAAAGGAATTACTTACTGACCTTCAGTTGTTGTGATTTAAAAGTTCTGCTTTTATTTCAACCAATCGTGTTTAACAAAAAAAACAACAAAGGAATCATTTACTGACCTTCAGTTGTTGTGATTTTAAAAGTTCTTCTTTTGTTTGAGGCAAATCTTGTTTAGCAAAAAAAACAAAGGAATCATTTACTGACCTTCAGTTGTTGATATTTTAAAAGTTCCGCTTTTGTTTCAGCCAATAATGTTTAACAAAAAAAAACGGAACAATTTACTGAACTTAAGTTGTTTTGTTTTTAAAATTTACGATTTTATTTAAGCCAAACGTTAAAAAAAAACAAAGGAATTATTTAATGACCTTTAGTTTTTGTGATTTAAAATTTTTGCTTTTATTTAAGCCAAACGTTTTTAACAAAAAAAAACAAAGGAATAATTTACTGACCTTCAGTTGTTGTGATTTTAAAGTTCTGATTTTGTTTCAGGCACATCGTGTTTAGCAAAAAAAAACAAAGGAATCATTTACTGACCTTCAGTTGTTGTGATTTTAAAAGTTCCGCTTTTGTTTCAGCCAATCGTTTTTAACAAAAAAAAACGGAATTATTTAATAACATTCAGTTGTGATTTTATGATTTCCGCTTCTATTTCAGCCAATCTTGTTGAACAAAAAAAAAACAAAGGAATTATATAATGACCTTCAGTTATGGCAATTTTAATAGTTCCACTTCTGTTTTGTAAAATAATAGTCTAATATGACTCAAAATATTTAACCCAAATAATTCCCTAAAATGCCTAAAAAGGTTTCGCCCCAATAATCCCAAAAATTCCTAAAATGGTTTCGCCCAAATAATCTCTAAACGTAATTTCAGCGTGTTCCTTTTGTTTTGACATCCCTGCGCTGTCACATTTGAAATTCCTAGGAAACCCTTTCCTGCGTTAATCTCTTCATCTCTAAGATCAAAACATTCGCCTCGGAAACAATTCTCCTTGATGAACACCAACAAATCAATCAACCTTGACATCATCTGTCAGACATTAATAAACTTCGCCCGGAAACAATTCTCCTTGACGAACACCAAAGACATTAATAAACTTCGCCTGGAGACAATGGACATTCTCCCTAGCGTGCACCTGGACGAACAACAACAACAACAACAACATTCTCTGAAACGTGTTCTCCCTAGGGACTCTATGCCCATATATGGTGCCCCCGTCGGACTGACAGCACAGGTGTTCTCTCTAGAGACTCTATGCCCATATATGGTGCCCTGTTCGGAGATACATTCTTTTGATAACCGAATTTTGTACTGATCGGACCTCCTGACCCGTCTCTACTCGCCCCAGCTGCGCGTGGCGGCGTAGTGACACTTTGGCGGCGGTCGACCGGGCCTCTCGTCGGCGGTGTTCGGTCGATCCGCCGGCGCGGCGCCGGGGTCTAACCTATACTATATGTATACAATGGGCAAAGTTCAAAACTTACAGACCTTCCCTTGAGGACTGTGGGGAATTAAGTCATCCTTAGAGACATAGTTTTTAGATTTTTGACTATGCTGAACAAAATGGCTATCTCAAAATTTTGATCAAGTGACCTTAGGAAAAACATTGGCGTGGAAGGAGGCCTAGCTGCCCTCCAATTTTTTTGGCCACTTTAAAAGGGCACTAGAAATTTTAATTTCTGTTCGAATGAGCCCCCTCACGATATTCTATTGGGTCGACACGACCACCCCTGGGAACAAAAAAAAAATAAATAAACACGCATCCGTGATCTTTCTTCTCGCAAAAAATGAGAAATTCCACATTTTTAAAGATAGGAGCCTGAAACTTCTACAATGAGGTTCTCTGATACGCTGAATCTGATGGTGTGATTTTCGTTAAAGTTCTATGACTTTTAGGGGGTATTTCCCCCTTTTTTGAAAATAAGGCAAATTTTCTCAGGCGCTTAACCTTTGATAGGTAAGACTAAACTTAATGATACTTATATATTTGAAATCAGCATAAAAATTTGATTCTTCTGATGTATCTATTGGTATCAAAATTCTGTTTTTTAGAGTTTCGGTTACTATTGAGGCGGATCACTCCTTACTTACAGTTCGTTACCACGAACTGTTTGAAATTGGTTGTCTCCTTCTTATCAAATAGATCGCAGGTTGTCAAATACCAGAATCATTATTTAAATCCTCTCCGTGTCCACAATGGCATACCCCAAGTACTCTGCTAGGTCTCCTCCTTTTTTCAATCATGATCAACAGCCTCGCAAAGGAATTTCCTGGTCGATGGAAATTTGTTGATAACCTAACGGTTGTTAAAAGTTTCTTCGGAAATTTAATAAGCGACCCTATGATTATCCTCAATGAAATTGGAGGCCAGGCCCTGGACTTAGACATGACAGTAAACCCTTCTAAGCCCAAGATAATGCCGATTTGTTTCCTCAAATCCTCGCCCGGTTTTCTTAATCCTATACGTCCTGAAATTTCTGAATCGTCATTTAAACTACTTGGCGTCACAATTTCTTCAAATTTAAAGTGGGATGTCCACGTTTAAGACAGGATCCATAGAGTCAATGTGTCTATCGCCCTTCTTAAGCTCCTAGAGCAATTCAGTGTCCCCCCTTCCTACTCCTTAAGGATTTACACGTCTTTTGTCTGCCCATAAAATCTAGAATATGCTTGTCCAGTTTGTCACCCTGGTATCTCTCGCGAAGAATCGGAAAAAATGGGTCAATTCAAAAAAGAGCTTTGCGAATAATTTTCAAAGAAGGCAATGTGCCATACTCTCTGCTCCAAAAAAAGCTAGTTTGGAAACCCTTGAGAGAAGGAGAGTTTCGTTGTGCCTCCGTTTCGCAAAAAAAGGCAATAACAAACCCTCGGACGGCAAGTATTTTCCCCAAACGTCACTATCCATCCGAATTACGGGCGCCTTGAGCTGTTTCTGAGCCCTTCCCTATTTTGTCCCCCATTCCTTGCGTTACTTCCAGATACGAAAGAGCTTTTGTCCCCTTCATTACAGAAAAAATGAATAAAATAGCCCACTAGTTTCTTTTCTCTCTCCCTCTCTCTCTCTCTCTCTCTTTTTATTAGCTGATGGTGCCCAGGTTATTGCTCTCATTTGCTTGCCCCCCCCTATTTTTTTGTTTTGTTTCCCTCATAATTTGTATATAGTTTATATTTCCTTCTCTCTTTTGTGTTTACTTATTTATTTGGTACTAGTGCATTAGATGGTCACTTTTATATACTATGCATGGAAACCAGTCATGCAATGACAGACGAAACTCGGCAGAGACCGGTTATTTTCAAAGAGACCCCTATTAAGAAATGGAATGCAGAGTAGTTTTCATTGCGTTTACGATATTTAAACTGTTATTTTTGGGGTTTTGGGGGGGAGGTACGTAGGTTAGGTTAGGTTACGTATTGAATATATGCTATGCTTTACCCCCCCCCCCTAATGTTTAAAGATATAGCCAAAATTTGTTTCTAAACTGTTATATATTCATCCCATTTTATTTTATTTTGTTAGCATTAACAAAACTTGACTTTTTAGAAGTGACCATCTAATGCACCAGCACCATTTATTTTTGTCCCCTTCCCCTCCCCCTCTTTCTTGACCAGTTTTTATCTTTTTAACTCTTTTATTGACTTCGTGTAGTTGAATTATTGACACTTTTTTAGTGTCCCTTTTAATTTATAGGCATTTATGTCTGCTTTTTTTTGTATTTATTCGCTTATTTTGCCCCCTCCCGCTTTTTTAGGTCCCTTTTAATTCTGTTTCTGATTTGAATTTGTATAAGTTTGTTTTGACCAGTTTTTATCTTTTTAACTTTTAATTGACTTTTTACAGTTTAATTATTGGCTTTTAAATGATTGTTCATTATGATTTTTCTTTTTTGTTGTTGTTTTTTGCATTTTTGCCAGTTTTAGTAGAACCATTTATTTTGTCGACTCTGAAGTCCGAATTTGGTCCTTTGTGGGCTTGTGATAGAGAGCTTTTTGAAAAAAAATATCTTATCTTATCTAAAAACTTCTTTACAAGATAGGATTAGGTCTAGCAAAGAGTCTCTTTATTAAAATGCTATAAATGTGCATCAGCCAAAAGTTGGTGTTTACCCCATTGAATGGAGACACTTTTAGTTCAGTCAGACTTTAGTCAGATGTTCCCTAATTTCGAAGGATTTTGGTTGAGATACGCTAGAAAGCTAATTCCAAGTCAAGTAGTGTGGATTTCAAAGCCTCATTCAGTTAGGAGGGGGGTACCGGTTTTGAATCTCCACCCCGGAATTTTTGTCCGAGTCATGAAAACTTAACAACATATATATAAACCAATTTTTTATGTGTTTTTAAACCCATCCCCCCCCCTGAAACAAAAATCCTGGATATGCCCTTGGCGGTTTGTACTGCAGATATCTGTGTAAAATTTTAATCATCCATCATGATTAAAAAATATCAAAAAAAATCTATGACAAAATGTATTCATACACATTAATTTCAAAATTCTCAAGTATATTATTGTACAGAAATCTGTCATCTTTCTATAGGGATAAGATTTATTATGTCCCGCTTATTTTTAATTTAACTCCTGACTAGAATTAAAAATAATTCATTATTTTACAAACGCGGAACAGAAATGATTATTGGATAGAGCCATCCCCCCATTTTTTATTCGGTGGCGTGGAACAAATTTCAGTCCAAAAAATCAAACATCACTGATAATAATCGCGGCGGGGAATGCGTCCAATGGAAAGGGAAATTCCAAGTACTAGCTATATGCTAAACCTAAAGTTTTTTTTCAAGTAATTTGTTACTTACATACTCGAAACGAAAGTTTCTTCTTCTACGTTGACTTAAAAGAGAATCTGAAAAGGAAATTTCAAACATTTGATAAAACCCTGAAGATTCTTTTTTCAAATAATCCATAACTTACTTACTTGAAACGGATGTTACTACCTCCATGTTGACTCAAAAGAGGACCTTAAAAAGGGATGTATAAAATATTATTGTTGAATGTGTTGTTGTACTTTTATCCGACTAGTACCTTTCTCTTCTAAAGATCGCAAAAAACTGAAGTGAAGCGAACATTACTTCTATAGGTATAGCTTTCTTTTTAATATGACGTCATCCTATCTTATGAGTGCATCTTGTAGAGAGAATGTGACGTCATGTTTTCTGTCAAATAGTGGTAGTAATTAGTTTGTGATATATTTCTTTGAATATGACGTCATCAAATTTTGTTAATACATCATATAGATAGTAGGCCTATGTGACTCAAAATAAGTGTCCTCTCTTGCTCTGGCTTGAAACGGATGTTTCTTCCTCAATGTCAGTACAAAAGAAAAATTGAAAACCAGAAATATGAGATATTAGTTTAAATGTAAAATGTACTAGGTTCATCGAACAGCTTGGAGCTTATTTGCTCGAAACTCGTTCTTTACTCCATAATAACTGAAGTCTGAAAAAAAAAATATCACACAATTTTTGTCTGCACAATTTTTTTTTTCAAATAACCTTTAACGTTTTTACTCGAAACGGAAATTTCTTCCTGTATGTTAACAAAAAAAAGGAAACTGAATAAGAGATATTTCAGATGTTACTCATATGCTCATACGCAATTGATGTTTACAAACAATTTATTTATTTTATTAAGTACTCGAAACTGAAGTTTCTTCCTCTGAAAAATATCAAAAATTAGTCATACGCTAAAGTAAAACGTATTTTTTTCAACTAATTTTCTAATAGTTTTAGTATTTTTTAAGAAATATCAGATATTGGTTTTATCTGAAAATACAATAGGTTTTTCAAACAGCTTAGAACTTATTTTCTGGAAACTTATTTCATTCTCCCCCCCCCCCGGGTATATCTTTGGGCTGAATACTGCAATTTTTACAGATTTTCTAGTTTAAACTCTGAAAAAGAAATTCCTCACAAAAATCTAAAAGCTTATCTGTAAAAAGAATCTCAGAGATTCAATCAGGATCGATCAGCAGAGATTCAATCAGGATTTTGAATTTGAAAATGCTGTATGGAAATGTTTACTTCTCGTATGTGTTTTAAATCTAACAAATTTAAGAAGAAGACCATCATTTTGGTTTCAGATGCATTTTCAAATTTTGCGGGTCGATGTAAAAAATTTCCACATATTCTTATTATCCTATTTTATAATACCTGTAATGGTTTTATATGCATTCAAAAGGTATTTATATAAATAATTGAGCAGTAGTTTAAATAAGAAGTAATTAGAGAGCTAATTTTTTGGATCTTTAAATCTTAGCTTAGCTTTCAGCATTAGCTCAATCTCATTGTGAAAAGTTCTTTATGCTGTTGTAATTCAAATTTAATGGTACAGCTCGGTAATTTTTCTGAACTATGCTAACAATTATTTTAAACTCATATTTTGATTTTTTAAAATGACAGCGAAATGAACCAAATTATAAATAAGACTGTATTCGTTCGGACGAAAAGCATTTCTGGGTTCTTTCATCAAATTTTCTCCATCTAAGAGTCCACCAAATTAGATTTCTTGTTGTTACTTTATAGGGCACTTATGCATTATGCGGTACCCATCGCTTTAGACTGTACAAGGAAATATTAATGGAAACCCGTCAAACGGGTATTTGCAAGAGATAAATTGATCACAAAGCGTGGTTTCTTACTGAGTTTACAATATTTAAACTGTTTTTTTTGTGCTTTTAGGGGGGGGGACGAACCGAGGTGTGGTTAGGTTCCGTATTTAATATATGCTTTACCCCGCCCCCACCCCTAATGTGTAAATATATAGCCCAAATTTGTTTCTAAACCATTATATATTCCTATTTTATTTCATTAGCAATAACCAAACTTGACTTCTTTCGTGGGTACCGTATAATTTATAAGGACCCTTTATAGTTTTAACTTGATTGGGTGGCACAATTATAATTGGTATTTTACCCTAATCGTCGTTTGTGCAAAATAACGACTGCTACTGATAACAGCTCACTGGAGCATCAAGCCACCTGAGGCCCATTCTCACTTGTCCTCCATCTCAGTCTATTCAAAGCTTTTCTCTTTAGCCCTCTCAAGAAGTTCCAGCTTCCCACCCTATTTTAGGATGTTCTCCTTTTCTTTTGGCCCTAGATGGGGGGTCAAAATGAATCATCTTTGACAATCATCAGCAGGAAGAACGGTTATGGTTTCATCTGAAATTAGCAGCATTTTCTTTCTGCGTGCATGCGAACTTAAGGAAAAGATAAAATCTCAGTTTATGTTGTGCTGGTAAAATAACATTTTCGTGGGAGCGTATTTTTCTTCCACAGGGAGCGGTGTTCTTTAAAATTGGTAATGTGCTCAGCTTTTAAATAACGCCACATATTATTAATTTTTCCATATTATAGATGGCATGCAAATTATCCAAAGTGAATTGTTTGTGGTTGTTTTGAATAGGCAAAAGCTTTTGTGTTAAATAAAAGGGAAAATTTGTTGGATAAAATCTATAAATCAAGCCAGCTCCTAGTAATTATAAAGAGGTTAGTTCAAAGTAGTATTCTATAAACGCAGATCATGATTTTTGTTCTAGCTTTTCAATACAAGCTCAGAACGATTCCATCTTCTTTTGTGTAGCCTACTGATATGAATAGGCTTACTTATTATCATTTCTGATTGCCTAGACTCAAGTATTACTTCTTAGCATAGGAAGATCGCATAAAAAATGGGTATGCGTCTAGAGAAGGAAACATGTTAAGAAATCACTTCATAATAGACTAGGTTAGGCTAGCTAGGCTATGCAGAGTAATTTTAGCTAAATTTTTTTATATGCAGGCCTACTATACTTTACCCCCAACCCAATCCCCTAATGTGCAAATATATAGCCCAAATTATATATTTCCAATGCATTCTGCCACCCATTAGGCTAGCCTACTTGTTTTTTTCTGGTTCTTGTTTCATCACAGTTGTAGCCTAGCCTATCTATTTACAGATACATGGATTTATTGGATTTATTTATTTACAGATGAAACAAGAGAAATGCATTGGGAGGATAGATGGGAAATATATATCCTAATTTCAGATATATATTTGCACATTAGGGGGACCAGGGCTATGAAGCCTAGCCTATAGGCTAGCATGGCTACATCAAAATATGTTAACTACAATTATCCTGCATATTATGAAGTTTAAATTGTTTTCTTAACATAGGCTAATTCTGGTAAAATTCTACTTTAGCTACTTTTGGCTTTCTTTGAAAGGGGTTAGGCCTAGGTAAGGAAAATGAAACTTTCAGAGACAAGTCTACACACTAAAATATGTCCCAGGAAGGTATTTTGAAGTACCTATCTTCACTCCTTCTCCCTCTAGAGGGTCCTGAAATTTGCCTAGATAACAGGTCTACAGCCTAGCCTACCTATTGAAATTTTGACAAAAAAATATTTTACCTTAATTTTTGGTTTTTAGTTTATTTTTCGGTAAAATTCTACTTTAGTTACTTTTGACTATCTTGGAAAGGGGTTAGGTTAAGAAAATGAAACTTTCAGGGATGGGTCTACAGGCTAAAGTATGTCCTGGGAAGATATTTTGAAGTACTCACCTCCACTCCTTCTCCCTCTAGAGGGTCCTGACCTTTGATGACCTTTAAAAATATGTGAGGTATAGAAGTGAAACCTTGCAAAATAGATCTTCTGCTTAAATGAAGTACAATAAAATTGTTTTCAGCTTCACAACTTTGCTCAATCCCAATTTATAAGGTTTTAAAGATATGCAAATACATTTCCTAAATTTTGAAAATAAACTATTTATATGTCTTAAAATTCTGCTCAAATAACTGAAATTGCATTTTCAGAGCTAAAACCAGAGAAAAAGAAACTGATAACTGAAAATTAAGGTAAAATGTTGTTTTTTCAAAATTTCAATGGGTATAGACCTGTCATGTAGGCAAATTTCATGACCCTTTAGAGGGAGAAGGAGTGGAGGTAGGTACTTCAAAATACCTTCCCAGGACATACTTTAGCCTGTAGACCCATCCCTGAAAGTCTCATTGTCCTAACCTAACCCCTTCCCAAGATAGCCAAAAGTAGCTAAAGTAGAATTTTACCTATTTTTCTTTGGCTTTAGTTCTGAAAATGCAATTCCTGTTATTTGAGTAGAATTTTAAGCCATATCAATGTTGTTTTTTTTTCTTCAAAATTTAGGAAATTTATTTGTGTATCTTTAAAACCTTATAAATTCAGATTGAGAAAAGTTGTGAAGCTGGAAACAATTTTGTTGTACCGTACTTCATTTAAGCAGAAAATCTGTTTTGCAGGGTATCACTTTTATAAAACACAGATTTTTAAAGGTCATCAAAGGTCAGGACCCTCTAGAGGGGGAAGGAGTGGAGGTAGGTACTTCAAAATACCTTCCCAGGACATACTTTAGCCTGTAGACCCATCCTGGAAAGTTTCATTTTCCTAACCCTTTCCAAGATAGCCAAAAGTAGCTAAAGTAGAATTTTACCAGTGAATCATATTAATGACTGTTTTTGTAAGATTTTGTAAATATTGTGGTGGAAAGGTAATTTTTGTGTGAAATTCTTTTTCTTAACCAGTAATCCAGAGCCTACAATATACTCTGGGTAGGTCTTTCTGTTAATATGGGCTGTGGAAGATTCTATAACTGACAGAGACAAAGTGGACACACTAGTTGATTTCCTTTATTATGTTTTTTTCTAAATAATCTAATCAATTCACTTCCAAATTCACCCCCCCCCCCATGCTGGCTCCATATATAGCCTTTAATAAAGTTTTCTAGTACTGTTTTTTTCCATTACTTTAGTCTAGGCCTAGTCATATGTTGGACTATAGCTTCTATATTAAACCAGTTATCTTCTCAGTCTATAATTTATTTGTTTGTGTGGTTGAGTAGGTATTATGCTAACCAAAATGCTGGCCTTATGCTAGGCCTGTATATAGGACCATCAGGGAGGGGAGGGGGTGCAGTTGCAAATTAAACAATTATTGTATTTAGAAAAAGCATAAAAAAGAATAGAGTAGCATGTTCAGATTGTCCCTATGTTAGTTATAGAATTTCATGTATATTTAATTATAATTTGAAATATTTATCTCCACCTTTCCTCCTCTAAAGGGCACTGGCCTTTGATAAACTTGGGATTTTTAAAATGAAATTCTCAGAATTAAATATAGACACAAACCCAGCAAAAGCATTTCCAGCCTCATAACCCTACTAAATCCTGATTCAGGCTATAAATTTTATATAGAATTTGGAAAAATGGATCTGAAGTTTGTAAGAGAGAGAAAAAACAAAAAAAAAACAATCATAATATGGCTTAAAATGTACTCAATTTATTAGAATGGTAATAGTCTAGGGAGGGACTCATCTGGAGGAAACACTGTAATAAATAAAACATTTGTTTTATTTGGTTCCCCAATTGACAATTTCCAAATGTAACACTAATAATACATTCCTCCCCATTGTCATCCCAAATATAGCCCTAAATTATATATTTCTGTGGTTTTTTTTTAAAATTATTTGATGTGTTGTATGTCTTTATTGCTGGGTATTGGTGTGCATAATTTGTCAATGGGAATTCATTGTAAAACAATTCAAATCAGTAAACAAAAAAACAAACTATTTTAAGATGCTGATTATAAGTGGAAGGAGACATGAAAACCTGATTAGTGGAAACATCGGCACTTAAGTATTATATTGACCACACTCAAGAAGTGAAATTAATTAAAATTAAAATAACTGTAACTTAAACTTAAAATAATGTTTTCTGTGCAACAGAAAATCTATGAGAAAATTGGAGAATTGGTCATACAGTGCATATGGATGAAACCTTGTTCTCAAAAACGAAAAATGATTCAGGAAGAATCTTACTGCAACAGTTGGTGTTTGGTGGATTGTACAGGGAAACTGGTGGCAGATTTTTAGTGAAAGTAGAAAGTCAGAAAGTCTCCTGAAATTCAACTGAAAAAGTCAGAAAAAAGTAGAAAGTCAGAAAGTCAACTGAAAAGCAGAAAGTCTCCTCCAACAAATTCAGCTAAACATTGAACCAGGATAAACAATCATTTCTAATTGTTGGAGGGTTGCAACACACTGAAGTTGGAGGAAGCAGATTTCATACAGTTGACTGTGAACTGCACTAATGTACAGAAGTAAATCAGCAAGTTATATTTAAGGCAAATATAAAGAGCAACATTAAACCTTGAAGAAGATAACGAAAATAATTAAGAATAAGCAGAGCTCCATATCTTCTACCTACTGTTTATATTGATTAATTTAAAAACAAAAAGTTTTTGAAGAAAATCAAAGGGCTACATTTAACCAAAGATGAGCAGAGTTAATATCAAATAATAATTCAATAAACAGTTTTTTTTTAGTTTTCTTTGAAAATACTTTTTGAATGTTCCTCAGCATTGTTTTTAAATTGAATTGACTCAACGATTCTAAATAGCAGCTGTATTATAAATAGTATTTTAAAACATTCCCAAGTTAAAGCAAACACTATTATGTTCCTTAGATTCTAAATGGCTTCAAAAACAGGACTTAACAAAAGCTTTGTATTGCATTTAAGCAGCAGATGAGCATTGATTAAAAAAAATTCTTTTACAGTTTAATTATTAAACTGATAGTTTATAAATCAAATTTTGATATATCCAAAGTCTTTTATGTCTTATTTTTTTTACTCATGGTTTCTTGACTGGAAAACACTGCTCCTTCTTTGAACGTAACTACAGTTAATTCTTTCATGGTTTGGCTCCTTTAGCCTTGTTGGGGCTTTTGTGTGTGTTTTGCTGTGCTGTTGAAGTTAGCTATGGTTTTGATCCAACAAATCATCATTTTTATTCTGATTAACACTGTCATGTAAAACGTAGTAAAATGAAGAAGTAAAAAGATAAACCTGTTCATTGCTCCACTGGGGTACTCCCCCCCCCACAGCTAATGTTTTAAAATTTTGTTTGTTTTACAAATTGAAATGTACTTGCAGAAAAGTAAATTTTTTAGCAATTCAAAGCTCCTTGCCTCCCAGGAAAAAACACTGATATCCCTTTTAGAAGTTTGGCTTGGACCAATACAATTTAAGATGTTCATGACTTTCCCTTATTTGTCCATTTTCTATCTTGGTTATTAATGTTGCAAATAATCTATCTTAAATGTTTATTTTGGATTAGGTTTTAAGTATGTGTGTTTAAAAAAGAATCCAACATATCAAAATAAAATATTCTTACATGGTCAACAAGACAACAAAAAAAAGAAGAAAAAAACAATCCAAGGCTATTGGACATTATTACTTCAATTATTTGATACAGAATGACTACTAATCTTCTATTGGGCTGCAATGGGCTGAGAGTAATGGGCTGCATCAGAAGGGAAAGGGATAAAATCTATAGGAGGGGTTGGGGTTAGTACAACCAACTGAACATTGAGAATACAGGGTTATTGAATGTAATTGAAAGTATTCGTAATTGGCGAAACTATCCCTCCCCCACCTAAAAAAAAGTATTTTTTTTTGAAAAATGCCAAGAGTGAACAAGTAAATTAATTTTGAATTTTTATTTGCAAGTACAAAAAAGCTGCGCATTCCTCCAAGTGATTTAAAAAAACCTGGTTTACTGACTTGTTTGTCCCTTTGTCAGTTAATGTCCTCTAGTTTGATACAATGTGAAATCTTATTCAAGTATTTGCATAGGTGTTAATCAGACTAAGAATTTGGGTTGTTGGAATGCAATATCAATAATTGTTTTGCTGACTTACTGCCCTTTGCAGGATATTGGCAACACAGCATGACCATACATACATTTGGGTTTTCCTACAAGGCTAAAGGAAAGGAGGAACATGTCAACGTTGAAGTTGATCTACCCCTCGCTGTTACTTCGAGACAACTTGCTTTAAGAGTAATTTATACAAAAAATTTGCCACCTTATGTTGAGGATTCTCTTCAAGAGAAAATTGATACATTCTCTTATTGTGAATCTGTTCAAGCTTCAAAAACTAGAGCATCCGAGTTGATAAAAACAAGTAAAGAAGATATCGGTTTCTGTAATGATATGATTGAAGAGTGGATCCACGCCTTTGAAACTGAGACTGCAGACTACTGTGTTAAGAAAGTTGTTAAGGCTGAAGACTTTGTTGCTGAAATTTATCATCAGCTTGTTCATTCACCTGCATACCGGGAACTGTTGATGCATGAACAAAATTTTGCTATTGAATATGAGGTTTTAATTGAAGAACGTGATGCTGAACTTCAGAAAATGTGTGATAGTCACGCAGAAGAGCTTGCAACTGCTTTGGGAAACCTGTCAGATATTCATATCAGCTCTTTAACTGCACAACAGAATGAAGCGAGAGATCTATTGGAAGAGGAATGGAAGGCGAGATTAGATTCTTTTCTTAAAGAGCAAAGGACACAATTACATAAGTGGCTACTTGCTATGTCAGAACTTCTCCAAGTTGGAAATATGTCAGGGATTGATGCTCAGAATAAGGAGTTCATTGATTTTACTTCAGCTGATGATATTGAAGTAACGCAGCCTACACGTTTGCAAGAAAGTTTTACCATTCATTTAGGATTGCAAATGAAGCAATCACATAATTTACGATTAATTGCGGACGATGTCATGAACTTTTGTCGATTGCCTTCGAGAAATGGAACTTCAATAAGTCCCCAACGTTTACAGATGGCAATGTCATTATATTCAAACAATCTTTCAGGACTCATCCTTCTTGCAGACAATTCTTTATCTCCACAATATGGAAATCTTCGAAAACTTACTGCCATCTGTACTCGATTGCCAGAGTTGCACTTTGAAACCATCGAGGAACAGTTGGAAGATGCGCTACGACTATCACTAGATGGCTCTGAATGGAGAGAGTTAAAATCAGCAGCTAGAGAACCTATTAGTGCAGATTCGAATGGTTATTGCCCATCTAATGGCGATTTTTTTGTTACAAAACATTCCAATCTGGCAGACATCCATGTGATTTTTCATTTAGTTAGTGATCCAAGTGTTGTGAGTAGTGATATAAATTCACGTAACGCAGTAATTTTAGGAATACGGAACATTTTGAAATGGTCCTGTATGAATGACGTTAGAAATTTGACACTCCCTCTTTTTCTTGTAAATGAATTGGATAGCTCTATGAACTCTAATTGGTGTTTGCGTCGGGCTGAATTAGTTTTCAAATGTATAAAGGGGTTTATGATGGAGATGTCAAGTTGGGGAGCTAATCATGCGCAGACGCTGCAATTTATCATTCCACGATCCATAGATGAAATTATGTTTGCTACTCTTTCGGGAATGCTTACCAATATCTTTAGAGTATCAAATCCCTTAATTTTTTCAAACTCTTCTAGGTAATGTGTAAAAACATGCCTTAGGTTAGACACGCACGTTGGAGGGGGTGACTTTTTGCCTTAAAAAAATCCCAAATTTATTATTCGCCCATTTCATATTTTTTTTGTAGTTCACCAATCAAAGAAACAAAACTATATCATGCATGCCTGTCTTATGTTTTAGGGAAGTTCAATCCCTCTGTCTTCCAGTCCTACCCAGTTTTGTTTGATCTTCCTTTTTTTTGGTAACAAATAACTCTGGTTTTGACAAGAAGTTAGTTACTAACTATATTGCTAGTCATGACTATGCGTTAGGTGTACATAGGTGGTTGGTCAGGCCATACGACAGACAAGAATTCTTCAGAGGTGATATTGCTCCGTAAAGCACGGAAGTTGTCTTTATTATCAACCAAAGTGCGAAAACTCTGGAAAGGATGTGGAGCCAGCATTCTTATTTTTGTTCTTTTTTAAAACAATAAGAATAAAACTGCAATTTCTAAAAAATAATTCTCCAAGCTTTCAATGTGTAGACATAAATCCTACCCTAAAATTATAATCAGGGAAAATAAGTACAGATAAATCATATTATTTCTGTCCAACCCAAGAAAGGGCGAAAATTAGACTATAAACATCTTATGTATAAGACCATTAATATTAAACATATTTTATAAGAATGTAACATGACAAAGTAAGTCGCCAGTGACGGATATTTCGGCATTTCAATTTCAATTCAGTTTATTCAAATAAAAATAAATCATAACACAATAATAATAAAGATCCTGGAAGCGAACTTGTTGAGGACCATAACAACAAAAAATTGAAAATGAAGAAGAGTAAAAAAAGAAAAAAAAGGAAGAGAAAACATGGGTAAATTAAAGGAAATTGATTAAAATCTTAGAGAATTGTAATATCAATTTTAGTAACATTGTTATACAGCGTGCGAAAACTTGTGGATCGCTCGACACTGGAGGGTATTATATTCCATTGAATTATTATATTCAATTATATTCTATTGAATAAATGGGGGATCGCTGGGCGGAACTAGAGACACACTTGGGGACAATGAAGGAACGGTTGGATGAACGGAGACAGAGGCTTTCAGAATTATTACAATTAAAATAAGATAATAATTGGGGAGGAAGATTTTTTATGGTAAGAGGAGTATAAAAGGGATAGATTTAATTTTTTGATGATTTGTTCAAAAGGGATAATACCCTAATTGGAGTACAAGTCCTGGGTTGGATATAGTTGTGGCAGCTGAAAAACTGCTTCGACGGCCCAGTTTTGGGCAGGTTTTAATTTATTGGTAATTGAAGGATAAGTGTTGCCCCAAACAGATCCGCAGTATGAGATACATAGGTAAATAAAAGAGTAATAAAGGGTGACAAGGATATGAGGAGGAAGAAAATAATTCACATGATATTATTTAATCCCCCTCTTCCTGTCGCAAGATTATGGCTCTGATGTAGGAAACATGTGTTGCAAATGATAGGGAGGAGTCTGTGTGGACACCAAGAAACTTGGCAACTTCGACCTTCGGGAGGAGATTGGTGGAATTTTTTAAGCCAAGTGCTTGTTGAGCTTCATTTTTTTGTAAGGGTTTCAAAATAATACAACCTGACTTTTCTTGCTGTTAATGGTCATGCAGTTAACGAGACACCACTCCTGTACTCTATTCAGAAGGATTTGAGTAGAGGTAACGACGGATGGTAAATTAGGGCCGGTGATGAAAATTTGACTCCATGATTTCAATAGATTTGAAATGTTGTTACAGGTCTATATAATGTTATTTCTCTAGGTTAGTCCATCTAACAAGCAATTATCCTTCAGAGACAATATGGCTCCATAGAGCAAGGAACTATCAATGGCTCTATCCTCAACAAAGTGCACTAAAAGTCGAAGGGCTCCCTGATGCCAGTATTTTGAGACACTTACCACGCTCAGACCATGCAGAAAGGGCTGTCAGGTCTGTTGCTGCTAAACGAAGTCAGCTGCAAGGGCATTTCGTTTGTTTCAATTTTGTTTGGTCATTAGTTCGACATGCAAGGCCGAATCCAGGGGCAGGGTTAGGGTTTTTGAACCCCCCACGAATTTTTTGTCTTACTCGTAAAATGTAACAAAAATAAACAAATTTTTGATGTGTTTTTTACCCCCCCCCCCTCCCGAACAAAAATCCTGGATACGAACCTGCCCACATGCTTCGGTTATTCCTTGGGATGGGGTCATCAAAGAGAAAACCTCTCTTCTTGTCTAGGTGCTGGTAGGCTTTGAGTCCTTAATTTTATTATTGATACGAATTCTGAGTGGTGTTGTTGCGCAGCGAAATAAATAGAATCATCTTTGCAGAAAAAAGAAGTCAATAGCAACGTACTGTAAGACTAGTTTCAAACTGAAAAAAAATCTGTATTTTGCTTCGGATCTATGACACCGCACACAGTGTTTCCACTTATCTTTTCGAACAATCTGTAAAATCTTGACAATTTTCGGGAGAAAATCGGGAGATGGCTCTCAGGATTAGGTAGAATTTTCAGTTTTTTTGTATTTGGTATTGAGTTTTTGGAGGTGTTCGAGCGATTTGAATATAAAGTACCACATTGTAAATGTTTGGAGTGCATATTTACTGGAGCCAGCTGCAATTCCGGAAAGAAAATTCGTCGATCAACGTTGTCAAACATGACAAAAGGAAGCAGCTAGAAGCTTGAAATGTATTTAATTTTGAAACTAAGTGCAGTTATTTCATTCAGACTCTAAAGCTGTTTAATTAAGACATTTTTCTTCATCGACCCCCACTCCCCCCCCCTTTCGTATTCCACACGACAGCCCACTAAGTTCAGGACGGGGACAGAAAATCTGGACTAATTACAGACACCAGGCCTTTGACCATTGAGTCTGAGTTAAGTGGATAATTTTTTTTTACCACCATCCCCAGAGGTATTAACATATGATAAAGAGAAAGCGCAAAGTTGCAGCTCATTAGTATTGATATAACTGAAAAAAAGTATAAAAAATAGCAAAACTTTAAGATATATATACCGCATTACAAGGCCGTATCCAGGGGGGGGGGGTTACCCGGTTTGAACCCCCGCCCCCCGAAATTTTTGACTGGCTCGAAAATAAGTCGAAAATTAGTAAAACCTAGGTAAAAATCAGTAAAATTAGTCGAAAACTGAGTCAAAAATTAGTAAACCCCCCCCCCAAAAGTCGAAAATTAGTAAAACCCCCCCTGAACAAAAATCCTGGATACGGCCCTGCCGCATTACATTAATAATCTGTGTCTATCGGATGGCTTTTTATGTGAGCAGCCTCCTCTGATCATGCAGTAGCTCAGCTGTGCTGGCATACGCTACTACTCCTTTTAGCCTCTTTCTGAGGGGCTGGTCAACCGTCAGTGTGTCTGCTGTAACTCCGTCTCGTTTCATTTCAAGTTTCGTCTGAAAATGGCAAGCAAAACAAGTATTGTAAAATTTTTGCTAAGTTTAGTTTCCATGGTGGTCCTTCGCACTCAAAGCCGATTTCCAGTAATCCATGGCTTTCAGAGTCACTGTTTTATCATCATTGGCACTATCGGAATGCTTCTGCCATTCTTGGTCAATGGCACTTCTCGACCACTAATTGTGTTCGTTTTCATCCTTTCTTCGCGATTTTATGTTTTATAATACAATGACAGGCCCTGGTGGACTGTATTAGTCACTTTCTGCTTACCCAATCTTACGTTATCAATAACATTCTTATGCGGCATATTTTTCAGGAATGGGACCAACTCGACAACCAGCAAAAATTATAAATTGCTTTCAAAATGCTACAATATTTATCTCTATATCTTGAGCTGGGACGTTAGATGCAAACTCCTTCAGTTTTATAGAGCAACTGCAGAAAAAGTATAATTTTTTCATATTTCTTTAAATTTGTAGTAACTTTGGATTATTATGAACCTACTGAATCAGCTGGATCCACTTAGTACTAGTTCCCATCTTCTTGGTGCAAGCCAACACCTGTGGTTAGTTTATGAATTGAAAATAATAAGTTAATTACAAACCTTGAAGGTGTTTAACTGATCAAAAACATAAATTCAATTCAACCACTGTTGAATGGATAATGGGCAATGTTGATAAAAATGGCAATAAATTCCAATCGCGCTGCCTCATTTGACTGGGACATTAGGGAAAGTCTCTAAAGAAAGACCACAGACAACAGCCAGGTAAAAAAAAGAATGACCACAAAGTAAAACGTTCCGGGGATTAAGTTTTCTGGAGATTTTCGGGAGATTCGGTATCTTCTTTTATTGTCGGGATTTTGATTAGAAATTCGGTAGATCTCCCGAAAAATTGGGAGAAGTGGAAAAACTGACCGCACAGAAGCCCAGTTATAGAGCTGGATTTATAGAAAGGCCCAAAAGGGTAGTATTGCGCCTTACAAGACGTTGTTCATTCTTTTTTTCAGCAATCACTTCTGGTTTTAATGAAATTTTAAAATCATTATTTTGAGTCATAAATTCATTTTATTTGTTTTAGGTTTAGGCGTATATATTTGGTATTTTCCTTATGAAAATTAAGATTTTAGCCCTGCATAGGCTGTAGTTTAAAAATTGATGCGTTTTGTTATTAATCGTGAAAATGAAGTAAAAATTTTTTGATCGGATATGTTTTGGCAAATGAAGGGTGTGGGAGGGGGGGATTATCCTTCAATAACTTTTGACCTCTTAAAAAGGGCACTAGAACTTTTAGTTTCGAATCGAATGAGTTCCTTTCGAGGTTTCTACGACAACTCCTTTCATACGAAGTCCCTTGACAAAAAAAAAACTGTTCCCACATTACTCTAATTTAAGTTTGCTGAAGAATTGGCACCAAACCGGCTATCAGGAAAGACTCATTCAAAAACTATGTTCAAATGTCGGGTAAAGAGGGAACGCCTGGTGCTGCTACCAAGTACAAGAAAGTGAATGTTGTAGTGTGACTCGGGTATCTTGGTTCAATCATGTCTTTCCGGCTTACAATTTTTTTTTGAAAACAGATAAAAGCCTTAGGCCTCATTTTGTAAATAGGAAGTCACAAGAGTTTTTTTTGGGAGGGGGAATTATCTGACAATAGTTCAGATATCTTGAATTCACCTTATGATGTCGCTGGGTTGTTTTCGCCTGACAGAACTTGCCATGTTCTCTGAGGATTCAGCTTAAATTGAAATGGAAGCACTTCAAGAACCTATGGACGAATCTTCGTTGTAATTTACATGAATCCAGATTGTTTTCCTAAGATACATATCTAAAAAAGTAAATGTGTTTTTTTTGCATTTTACTTTTAAGTGTTTCTCATTTCTTAGTTTTTACAGCACATTAAAAAAACAAACCAAATGCAATTTTTTACAACGTTCAGGGGCTTGTCCTTGGAGATTGGAGGTAGCTGGATATTTTGAGACAATTGAAGGTAATATTTGCAATTCGTTAGGTTCTAGTTAATATATAAGAAAACAATGCAAGGAAATATCGATCCTTTGGGAGTTTTGAACAGCCTCGACTGACAAGGGACGGGTGAATGGGCGATTTTTCGGGGGGGGGGGTCAAAGCTGAAAAATACCGTTCAGGCCGTATTTTATTAAGTGAATGTACCTGCACGGCCTCCCTAAAGTTGCTCTCAGAACTTTTCAAAACATTAATTAAATAATTGAAAATTGCAGTTTTAATAATTTCAAGTAATGGCCTTTTTGTGGTCTGACCTCATCCTCGATTAAAGAAAACACACGAACCCATCCTTATCTTTCCCTACAAGATTTGAGTGTACTTGTGTAACTTCCGACTTCAATGTTCAGCCAATATCAATACTCATCCGTTTGTTCTTCGTTTCTCAAACTTATTATCCAAAAAAAAGTCCTGTAATGTTCTTTGAACTGATGCCATTCACAAATGGAGTCATTTTCCCTTGAGGGCAATCAGTTCTGGTTATATGGCTCATGCAAAGGGACTTAACAACTTTTTCGTAAAGAAAACAAAAACGTCTTTCTATTGTCGTGCCTCTATTTTCACTCTCATTTTCATAAAAACTGCAAAAAAAAACTGTTCTACAGAGAGGAAAGGAAAGTCATGTCGTCCTTTCAAGTCTTCCTAGTAGAAATACTGATAGTTAGTCCCTTGAGAATGCTCTATATCTTCTATTTTAAACTTTGTTGAAATAAAAAAGAAACTCGAGTTGGAGTCAGGGTTTCAAAGACAAATTATGTAAATGATAAAAAATACAGTAAGCTGGATTTGGGTGTCATTACCACTCATTGCCGAATCATTGAGAAATTTTAAACACTTCTAATTTTGCTTGGTAATGCTAGATGGCATTGGCTTACCAAGATGGCTTACCTAGATGGCATTGGCTGGATTACCAAGATGATTTGTTTTGAACTCCTAACAGAAGTATTGTTAGCCAATATTTTATTTTTGTTTTCTATTGTCATAATCTTCTATACTTTGTTCTTAAAAAACAGAAACAAATTAATGTATTGTATTCTTTGCTCGCACAGCGATGCTAGAACTAAACGGCGCACTGATGTGGTTTTGTATAAAAAAGGATTATTTGAAAAAAAACTACGTTTTCTAAAGAGTTAAAGAGGCTGAGTTACAAGGTCGAACCTTAAAACGTACAGGGATTAGGAGGCACAGTTGGGGGGTGCCGCCCCCAAACCCCCACTTTCGCAGCCTTTAAATAAAAAAAAGTTTTTTAAGCTGAAAGTAAGGAGCGACATTAAAACTTAAAACGAACAGAAATTATTCCGTATATGAAAGAGGCTGTGCCCTCCTCAACGCCTCGCTCTTTACGCTAAAGTTTTTATTGTTTAAAAAAAGAGTTGTGAGAAAGTCAAACTTTAGCGTAAAGAGCGAGGCGTTGAGGAGGGCACAGCCTCTTTCATATACGGAATAATTTCTGTTCGTTTTAAGATTTAATGTCGCTCCTTACTTTCAGTTTAAAAACTTTTTTTTATTTAAAGGCTGCGAAAGTGGGGGTTTGGGGGCGGCAGCCCCCCAACTGTGCCTCCTAATCCATGTACGTTCTAAGGTTCGACCTTGTAACTCAGCCTCTTTAACTCTTTAGAAAACGTAGTTTTTTTTCAAATAATTTCTGCACGTTTTTGTACAGTTTATTACTTACTATTGCTAGACTAACTGTTAGATGAATGTGTATTATTCTTTTATTTCTCGACAGGGTGTTTTAAGGGTCGACCTTGTAACTCAGCCTTTTTAACTCTTTAGAAAACATAATTTTTTTCAAATAATTTAAAAAAGAAACTGAGTTTTTTTTTTTAATTTAAATTCAGTATATAAAAAGTTTGATCTAACGGTGAATCGAACTCGGGTTTTCCGCCTGGCAGCGAGGAGTCTCACCACTACACTAAAGAGACATAATTGAAATTGTTTTTTAGTAACGTGATGAATCTTTTTGACGCAAGCAAAACTTGATATTTGGTTTTTAGGAAACAGGGAAGGAGTGATTAGATTGAGCTGACATTCCTAGGATAAGCTCCCAAGCTCCAGGAAAGCATATCGTCTAAATTTCCGCTAGATCAGATGACGTTAAAGGGGGATTGTGGTGGGAAAAATTAACATGGGCTAATATAGGAAAACAAGGTTTTTCGTAAATGTAAATTCGGGGGATAATTTTTTCGGTCTGAAAATATAAAAAGGCCCTAACAGGTCGAATTCTGCTTTGACTGATTCTTCATTCACCCGGATCCGTTGCCAACTGTGGCCTTTAGGCGGGGCTAAGAAAAAAAAAAGAAATGATGAATTTTAAGTGGCTTTATTTGGTTTTTTGAAAACAGGGAAGGAGTGATCGGATTGAGCTGAAATTTCGAGGATAAGCTCCCCGGGCTCTAGGAAAGCTTAACTTATAAATTTCAGCCCAATCGGTCAACGTTAAAGGGGGGCTGTGGTGGGAGGGTCGAAATTTCCGGCCCAGTTTACCCCAAGAAGATAAAGTCGGAGGAGGATGAAATTTTGCACGTTTCTTAGTTTGAGCTTGGGCTACAAAATGCGATTCCTGCCGTCTCTCTGCGACCTCTTGGACCTGAAATCGCTTAACATTGTGGTGGGTCGCCTCTTTATAGAGGCACAAGTGTGCCTCTTTGATAATGATTTTCAAGTAATTGTTTCATTCACATCACCTCTGTAAATTGTATAAGGCCCATCTGACGGAGGGGGGGGGTGTATATTTAACCCTTTAAATCATGAAGGATATAAATTTGGCCATCACTCTTATTTTTAACAAAACGGGCGTAGGGGATGATATAGATTTTAAACTATATACTTGTCTAGAATTCCTCGCCTCCTCTAAAGAATGGACGTTCAATTAGTGTGTAATATGCTTATGATCAGAACAGGAGTGTCATTTGAGTGTAGGCAATTCGCCCTTCACCTCCAGCCTTCTCCTTAGACTCCTACTTTTTTGGGGTATTTTTTTATGAAAAATGCCCTTTAAAGTATTTGTATTAAAACAAAAAAATGTCAACCCCCCCTTAATTTTGTAAAATATTTTCCCCACCCCCTTTCATTCTTGAATTGACCCCGTGAATTGGAATCGTTTCAATTTTGTTGGTTGTATTTCTATGTTGCTATCTATAGCTGCTTATTAAATCCACAAGTTCTTGCGTTGGGCTTGCTTTTTTTCAATGCTTTGCTCTCCACGTGTATAATTCTTTGCAGAGTTCAGGGTATGTATCATGCACTCGTAAATTTATATGGGGGAGGGATTGTAAAACTGAAAAAAGAGAAGTATGGAAATTCTAGGATATCATGGAATAAGTCTTAAAACCCCAGTATTTTGAAGGAATGGGCTAGAAAATTCTCTACCCTTGTGCCCTCCAATGGTTGACTACAGTTATTCAAAAGGTGTCTCGTTAAACGATACTAATTTTATAAAATGATAAAGAAACTGACAGATGAATTTCGTTTTAGGAATTTAAACCTTCAGTTGTGGCTTTGTTTAATTCACTGCTTGTGTTTTATTTAAACTATTTAATACCAGTGAAACGAACCTCTCTGACATTAGTTCTAGAGGCTCTCTCATAGATAAATTTAAAATTATAACAAAAAAAAAATACTTTCTAGTATTTTCAATTCACCCTCTCAGGAAAGATTATTTCGGGTATTATGATTCGAGTTCATTTCTTCGCTCGAGGGTTAAGCGTTCACCTGGAACTTTTGAGTTTTCAAGCGTTCCTAACTGACATTAGTTCGAACAACGAAGCTTTTTTGTAGGTTTACAGTACGCATTAAAACAAATTTGCAATGGAATCATCCAAACCCCTATTATTTCTGACATTGAAAGGTATACACCTTTTTTTATTATTATTATTATTTTTCTAGACATAATTGGGTAGACATGACGAATGAACGCATTAAAAGAAACCAACGGGATTAGATCAATATAAAAAAGAGATATTTTGAACCGATATTGACAATAAATAAAAATTTATAAACTTGCATAATAAAACACATTTAAAAATTATAAGATAGAGCCTACAAATCACCATAACAATTATGAACTGCATCTTGAAAAAAAAAACATACCTGTATTATTTTAATTCGGTATTGAAGACGAACCCCTTTCGTCTCTATATTGGCCTAAATTGTCGGGTTGCTTTTGATATATTCTATATCATAGACCTCGACCGATCATTCTAATGCGTTTTGTTTAAAGTAGTGGGGGCAGGCATGTAACATAAAGGTGGGAGGGGTGCTCATTTAGGCCTGCTCATGGATTTTCTAGATTTTGATGATTGTTTCTTCGTTTCCTGATAATGTACCTGTATTCGGGGGGCTTTACGCCTGGGTTGCCGAAAGAAGTTCTTCTGTATGTGTCTGGGTGGATTTCAACCTAATTTTCATAAAACTTGTCATATAATACGTTTGAAGGTGCATGTATGTTATACTCCAACCTAATATTCTTCTAGCATCTTTCTCTGACACTCAATGCTAATGAATAATATCTAAGTATGATAAAAATATAATACTTTAGAAACAAACTTGGGCTATATATTTGTACATTATGGGGGGGGGGATTATAGCGGGTCTGCATGCCTAATGTGATAGATACAAATATTCTGCATATTATGTAGTAAGAATTGTTTTCTAGCTTCACACTCTCCAAAATCAAATACGTTACCCCCCCCCCCATAATATGCAAATATATAGCCCAAATTATATATTTTCCATCTATTCCGTCACTTCTCTTTGTCTTGTCTCGCGCTAAGCTGAAAGAAACTAACGAAAAATCGGTTTTGCAATGCGTCAATGAATGAACAACTTGAGTGGTCGGGGGTTTATCATACGAAGTGCTCCTTTGAATTACTAAAGCCAAGGTGCAGACAGTGAAAACCTTGAGAAAGGAAATCAGAAGGCCATTTTTTCTTGGGAGGATCTGAAATCAGCAGAATATGTATTGCTGAGAACACTGTTCCCTGGTGACGGCCCTCCTCTGACCTATGTGCATGCTTTTTTTTTCAAGGAAAGATGTCATCTCCCTCTTGTTTATTATTGGCTTGCCTCATTTGAATATTTATTGTTTCTTCAACCTTTGTGTCTTCAGCACTTAACCTTCTTATCTTGATTCTTTAGAATGATGTAACCTTTATTGTGCCCTTTGTTTGGAATTTAATTTGCGTAATTGACTTTTGACCGGCAAAAAATTAAATTTGCAATGTTAATATCTTGCTTCTATTATCAATTTCTATGTATATAAGTCATATCTTCTCGATTTATCAGTTTTCAAAGGTTTCTCATCTTCATCGTACCTGTTCATCAATCTCTTAAAAGACATTCTCAGTGGCAAATCGTTTATAACACTTGAAATTTTTTTAATTCTAATCTAAAGATTATAAATATCGAAGCGGTTTGACGGCATGAAAAACATTGTGAAAACAATTGACCAAAATAGTTTTACCATTATTCAGTTTCTTTTTTACTTTTTCATCCTGTTGAAGACTAACCACGCGTAACTCAGATCTAGGGTTTGTAAATATGAGTCAAAATAAGCGACCAGAATAGATACAACAGACTTTTCTACAAATTCTGGAATGCAAGGGCAAATCCAGAGGGGGAATCTAGAGGGTTAATGGGGTTTGAACCGCCCCCCCCCCAAAAAAAAAATGTTGTCCGACTCTAGAAGCGTAATTTAAATGTATGCACGTTTTTTCGTAATCCCCTTTCCTGACAAAATACCCCCCTCCCCCGAAGAAAAATCCTGGATTCGGCCTTGCTAGAATGCCTTAGAAATTTACATTTATCTTTATAAAGAAGAAAAACTTAATATACTCTGAGACTTGAAAATAATATTGGGCTACCTTTCATTCGATAATGTAACTGACATTCCCCAAGAAATGTCAAAATTTTTGTCAATAACATTCAATTTCGTTAATTCAAACATAAATTGGAATTTTCCAAATATTTCCTAGCTCAATTTCCCAAAGATTTATGCTTCTTCTTGAAAATGACTACCAAATTGAGAATTCTTGGAAAAGGTTTGGGGATTGACAAGAACGTAATTTCCTATTTCTTATATCTAGTTGTTAATTTAATAGGTTAAACGTTTAACAAGTTTAAACATTGTTAAACTTGCAATGAGATAGGCATTAATTTCCAAGGACAGTAAAAATGAAACCAGATCCTTTGAATTGGTCATGTGGAAACTTAAACAACCATATACGTCCTAAAAAAAATAACCGAGTAAAGAGCGGGGGACATCCCATAGTAGCCAAAAGTTAAATAAGACATTTTGAACTAAATACTAAGGGAAGAATAATTGCCATCTGATATTGATTTAAGAATAATGATTATTAATTCAGTTTGTGTTAAACGTAAACTTCTATTGCAAAAAAAATTTGCGATGATTTCGAAAAAAAGCCAGAACCCTCAAAACTAGCGTCAGATAAAAATGAAAAGTGTACCATTGGAATCAGCATGGTGGAAAACCTTGTAGGGGATGGGCAGAGCATCATAGAGAGATGTGTAATAGCTCATTCGAAAGGGAATTAAGTTTGTAAGTGCCCTTTTTAACTGACAAAATAGATTGGAGGGCAACTAGCCCCCCCTCCCTACAGACCCCCGTCCCTCAAAGTCATCTTATCAAAATTTTGAGATATCCATTTTGTTCAAGATAGTTCAAAGGTCCAATATCTATGGTTTTAGTGATGATATGACCCTCCATAGTCCCTGGGGAAAGGGCTGTACGCCGTGTTGGTGTCGGCCGTATCGGTATGGGAGTATTGTTACTGGGCGTTTTGGTAACGCCTGTATCTTAGAATTTTTTTTAGTAACTCATATAAAAGATATTGCTCGTATAAACGTCCTTCCTTCCTATAAATTTCACCATCAGCAAGTTCCAAATCATGGTTGCGGCGTCAGTTGCAACCTAGTAAAGAGCGAACCACATCCCATAGTAACCAAAAGTTAAGAAACGCGTTTGGAAAAAAAACTGCTTAGTGAAAAAAAAAATTGCCATCTGCCACTGACTCAAGAATGGTAACTAGTATTTCGGATTGTCTTAAAAGCATAAGTTTATTGCGAAAATATTTGTATTTCGATTTAGAAAAAAGTCTAAAACCCCAGAAAAATGGCATCAAATCAAAATGAAAAGTCTACCATCGGAATCAACACGGCCGAAAACCTCGTTAAGAGAAATTACGAACCCCTTCCTTGAACAACAAGGAAAATGACTTTTTTGCATGGGTAGCACTGATCTGTCTCCCGTTTTTTTTTTTTTTCTCTCTAGCAGGACTAGGGGGGCACCAGAACATCACTGAGAGATGTACAATAGCTGATTCGAACGGAAATTAAATTTGGTAGTGCCCTTTGTAATTGTCCAAAAAGATTGGAGGGCAAATAGCCCCCTCCTCCCAAAGTCATCCAATCCAATTTTGTGATAGCTGTTTTGCTCAACATAGTTCAAAGGTCAAATATCTTTGGTTTTGGTGATGATATGACCCTCCATGGTCCATGGGGAAAGGGCTACACACTATCGGTATCGGATGTATTTATATGACGCGTATCAATATGATCGTGTTGTTATTGGACGTATTGGTATTGCAGGTATCTGGACAGATTTTTAATTGCTCATATAAAAGATATTGCTCACATCTACGTCCATTTTGCGTAATTGCGTCAAAATCCTAGAGGGGGGGGCAAAGTTGGAGCCAATTTTCCCAAATCAAGTGAAAATGATAGTGAAAGCTGTGAGCTGCATATTAGCCTACCATAGAGGCAAAAATATACTTAAGAAAACTGACCTATTTCTCTGGATACTTGAATTATGCAGGCTTATCTTAGCTTTGACAAAATTATTCGCAAAAACTAAATTTCAGCTGGGGGACAAAATGAGGTCTGAGGGGACAAACTTGGGTCTGGAGGGGGCAGTTGCCTCCCCCTGCCTAATATCAAAGTAACGCCCCTTTCTACGTCCTTATAAATTCCACCATCAGCAAGTTCCAAATGGCACTAAAAAATGCACTTTTGGTGCCATGTCTAAGTGGCAAAGCTGGGGCTTGTGGGTTATCAGAACCTTTTAAGTGACGTTTAATGACTCATTTGAAAGTTGTTACTCATATCTATGTGATGTTTATCATTTCTACCATCCGTAAGTGTCATATAGCACTAAAAACAGCACTTTTGATGTTACTTCTTAAGGCCAATGTGGCTGTTTTATTGGGACGACAACGTCACAGCCTTTCAGATGACAACGTCACAGCCCAAAAACTGGAATAGTATCACCCGTCAATAGTAAACACCCGGTATCATAATAAAAAAACCTACGTCTTCAGAGGTAATTATACAGGGGATTGACACTTGTCAAATCAGCAGGCAAAGGACAAGCGTCGAGGAGATATCAAATCTTGTCTTGGACAAGATATCTTGTCTTCAAAAGGCCGAAAGTTTTCGATAATTTGAAAAGAAAAAAAGAATAACTAATAAAATGGTTCTAGGTGTTTACACCCCCCACTTCCGGGGAAAATGCACCTGAAAGATGCCCCCTCCCCCCCCCCGTGGATAATTAGGCTTTTCAAATTTGAGAATTTTATTTGAGTTTTTTTTCCGTAGGGGGAAGGAATTTTGACACTTATGTATTATGCGCCACTCACTCAGGTTTACGCTGTGTAAAACTAGAGAACAAACCCGTTTCTTCGTTAGTTTCTTTCAGCTTAGCGCAAGACAAGACAAAGACAAGTGACAGATTATATGGGAAATATATAATTTGGGGGTACTTGTGTAGAATCTGGGTACATACAAAAGAAAGACCGCATCGAAATCTCAAAGCCGCTATTGATAAATAGGTTTTCGCTGCATAGTGAGATATTGCTCACTCCGTTACAAAGATTTAAACTTTAGTATTTGGGGTTTAGGGGGACTAAAAGGTAGCTAGTTTAGGCTAGGTTACATATTGGTACTTTTCAATTAGCTGGTACCCACGCAATAATGCAAAGATCAGATAAAAACCTGTTTGTATGCAATGATAAGTGATTGAACGAACATGGATGTTAAAATTACAAGTTGGGATTTGCCAAAGACAGAAAAAAGAGAGTGGGTTCTGCCAAAGACAGAACCCACGATATTACAGCGTTTTGGGCGCATAATTGTAATTTGTAAATCTTATAATTTTGTTTATAAACCATTATATTTTGATCCTATTTTGTTTTATTTTAGTATCCCTGTTTTAGTACCGGGTATCTGTTTCGCGTGTTGCAGACTAACAGGTTTTTATCCTATCTGATCTTCGTGTTATCACGTGGGTACCAGCTAATTGAAAAGTACCTATGTATTTAATATATGCTATGCTTTACCCCCCCCCCCCTCTAATATGCAAATATGTAGCCCAAATTTGTTTCTGAACTATAGTATTTTCATCTTGTTTTGTTTTATTTCACTAGCATTAACGAAGCGTCCCTCCTCGCGTGTGTACCCAGATTCTACATAAGTACCATTTGGGTTATATATTTGCACATAAGGGGGGGGGGGCAAAGTATTTGGATAGTTTGAAGTCAGAAAACAATTCCTACTTCGTCATTTGCAGAATAATTGTATCTAACACATTTTCAATAGAGACCTGCTATACCCCCCCCCCCCCTTATGTGCAAATCTATTGCCGAAATTTGTTTATAAAGTAACGAAGAAACCGGTTTGTTCTCGTGTTTTACACATAGTGTAAACTGGAGTGAGTGGCGCATAATACACAAGTACCAAAATTTGACCAAAATTTCTTCCCCCTACGGAAATTAAAAACTAAAACTCGAATAAAATTCTCAAATTTGGAAAGCCTTATTTTCCACAGGGGGTTATTTTCTTGGGGAAGGGGATTTTCCGCCGGGGGATATGTTTTGCGAGGCGGTATTGTATTGTTTCTGAACTATTATATTTTCATCTTGTTTTGTTTTATTTCACTAGCATTAACGAGACCTCCCTTCTCGCGTCTTATTTTCCACAGGGGGTTATTTTCCTGGGGGATGGGATTTTCGCCGGGGGGTAATTTATGGGGGGGGGGGTTAATTGCTGGCCACCTAATAAAATAATTTTTTTTGTGGTTTCGTTTCAAATATTTATTTTTAATTTGGTTTATTTTATTAGATTGTCCTGCATCCTTTTTTTTTGGGGTGGGGGTCTCATAAAATCACTTTTTGTTTGGGTCTTTTAATTATTGTTTTTTTCTCTTCTTTGTTTTGTGTGTGTGTGTGTGTGTGTGTGTGTGTGTGTGTGTGTGTGTGTGTGTGTGTGTGTGTGTGTGTGTGTGTGTGTGTGTGTGTGTGTGTGTGTGTGTGTGTGTGTGTGTGTGTGTGTGTGTGTGTGTGTGTGTGTGTGTGTGTGTGTGTGTGTGTGTGTGTGTGTGTGTGTGTGTGTGTGTGTGTGTGTGTGTGTGTGTGTGTGTGTGTGTGTGTGTGTGTGTGTGTGTGTGTGTGTGTGTGTGTGTGTGTGTGTGTGTGTGTGTGTGTGTGTGTGTGTGTGTGTGTGTGTGTGTGTGTGTGTGTGTGTGTGTGTGTGTGTGTGTGTGTGTGTGTGTGTGTGTGTGTGTGTGTGTGTGTGTGTGTGTGTGTGTGTGTGTGTGTGTGTGTGTGTGTGTGTGTGTGTGTGTGTGTGTGTGTGTGTGTGTGTGTGTGTGTGTGTGTGTGTGTGTGTGTGTGTGTGTGTGTGTGTGTGTGTGTGTGTGTGTGTGTGTGTGTGTGTGTGTGTGTGTGTGTGTGTGTGTGTGTGTGTGTGTGTGTGTGTGTGTGTGTGTGTGTGTGTGTGTGTGTGTTATGATTTGTTTTGTGTTGAGTTTAGTTGCCTTTTTATGTTTTTTTATTTTATTTCTTTTTTGTGTATTTTAGGGTTTGACAGGATCGGTTATGATTGGTTATGTTAGGTTAGTCTAGGATAGGCTAGGTTAGGTTAGGTTAGGCTAGGTTAGGTTAGGTTAGGTTAGGTTACGCCATGTCGACTTGGTATCGTAGGCTACTTAGTATAGCGCTAGGTTAACTTATACCTAAGCGCTCACTGATAAGATCTAACCTAACCTAACCATACTCGCCGGAAAATCCACCCATGTCGACTTGGTATCATGCTTTAGTTAGGTTAGGTTAGCTTATCATGAGCGCTCATGATAAGCTAACCTAACCTAACTTAAACATAAAGAAATGTTTACTAGCTAACCTAACTTAGCTAACCTAACCTAACTTAGCTAACCTAACCGAACCAAACACCAACCCAGACATGTAAACAAATATATTCAGACATAGAAACGAAAAATATTATTTCTAAGAGAACTTTGTGTGCGTGTTCAGTAAAAGTATGTTAGTATTAAGATAAAATGTCGTTACTTTGATGAGAAGATTTGTTAGTGTTAAGCAGAACTTGCTACTTCTGACAGAAAAGTTGTTATCACAATCAAAAAATGTTACTTATACGAAAAAATTTTGTATCTTTGGAAGAAAATTTGCTATTTCGAACAGAAAAAGTGTTATCACTGACGAAAAATATTATTTCTAAGAGAAATTTGTGTGTGTTCAGTAAAAGTATGTTAGTATTAAGGTAAAATATCATTACTTTGATGAGAATGCTTGTTAGTGTTAAGAAAAACTTGCTACTTCTGAAAGAAAAGTTGCTATTACAATCAAAAATGTTACTTCTAAGAACAAATTTGATATCTTTGGTAGAAAACTTGCTAGTTCGAATAGAAAAAGTGTTATCATTGACGAAAAATATTATTTCTAAGAGAAATTTTTGTTTGTTCAGTAATTACACACACACATAAAAACTTACACACACACACACACAAAATTACACACACACACACACACACACAAACTTACACAAACACAAAAACTTACACACCCACAAAAACTTACACACACACACAAAAATTTACATGCACGCAAAAACTTACACACACACATAAAAACTTACACACACACACAAAAACTTACACACTCACACACACAAAAAAAAACTTACAGACACACAAAAAAAAAACTTACACACACATAAAAACTCAAACACACACACACACACACGCACACAAAAAAAAATTTACACAAAAAAAAAAAAACTTACACACACAAAAAACTTACACACACACACACAACTTACACATACACACATAAGAACTTACACAAAAAAAACTTCTCTGAGTGTTGAAAATGATTTCATGACATTATTTTAGTTTTTTTTCTTGTCCCCACACAAACTTACACACACACACACAAAAACTTACACAAACAAAAAAACTTACACACACACAAAAACTTACACACACACGCAAAAACTTACACACACACACAAAAACTTACACACACACACAAAAACTTACAGACAAACAAAAAAAAAACAAACAAAAACTTACACAAACATAAAAAACTCACACACACAAAAACAAAAACAAAAAAAAAATTTACAAAAACAAAAAAAAAACAAAAAAAATTTACACAAAAACAAAAACTAACACACACACACACACACAACTAAAAAAAACACAAAAAAAAACTAACACAAAAAAAAAAACTTCTCTGAGTGTTGAAAATGATTTCATGACATTATTTTATTTTTTTTTCTTGTCTCAAACTATTTTTTTATCATGAACCGTTTAGAGACCAATTTGATCAACTTGGAGAAAGTTCAAATAGAATCATTACTGATATGATATTAGTGGGTAAACTACAAACCGACAAAAATATTCGGAACTTTTTTTTCTTATAACCTTGACTTTGAAGACATTGTCGCCCTCCACTATAACTTCGCTAATACATCCTTCTGTCAATCAAGCCATCTCCTCCAAAACACTTCAGTCATTTCTTGTTAAAATTTGTTTTTATTTCAACTCACTCACACGGTTTTTTTCTACATTTGAACCAAAGAATAAAACTTTTCAGTCATTTCTTGTTAAATTTTTTTTATTTCAACTCACCCACCGGGTGTTTTCTACATTTGTAGAGACATACCCACAGTCCGAAGAGACACAAAAAGTCCAACGACACACACACCCGCTTCTACCGTAAAATTTTGAAAAATTTTGAGTTTGGGGGGGGACGGGGGATTTTCAACAACTCTTCCCGTGATATCACGTGTCCTCTGAAGTCGATTCTGATGTTTTTAGCACTGTATCTAATAGTGCTTTAGAAATATTTTAAAAGCTTCTAAAGTAAAATTTTGGAATATTTTTAGTTGGGGGGGGAAGGGGTATTTTCAAAACCTCTTCCAGTGATATAAAATGTCCTCTGAAGTCGATTCTGATGTTTTTAGCACTCTATCTACTAGTGCTTTATAAATATTTTAAAAGCTTCTAAAGTAGAATTTTGGAAAACTTTGAGTTTGGGGGGGGGATTTTCAAAACCTCTTCCCGTGATATAACATGTCCTCTGAAGTCGATTCTGATGTTTTAGCTCTCTATCTATTAGTGCTTTAGAAATATTTTAAAAGCTTCTATAGTAGAATTTTGGAAAATTTGAGTTTGGGGGGAAGTATCTTTTTTTATAATTTCTGTATTGTGTATCCAAGAGGTGAATTCAAGAAGGATATTTTGTCATTTTAAGATACGTACAAAAATGTATTTTACATAATTTTCTTACAAGAAACTAGAGTTTACGGTCGAAAAAGCCTTATTAGCTCAGATTTTACGGAAATAGTTTTATTTTTCGATCCAAAAATAGACGTAAGTTCCGCATTTGAACCAGAGAATTGTATTTCCATAATTTTCTTACAAAAAAAAGCTAGAGTTTACGGTCAAAAACCCTTAATAGCTCAGATTTTACGGAAATAGGGTGTCTGACAATAGATGTACGCAAATTCCTTTTCCTACATCTCCGATGTTTTAATATATTCTAAACGCTTGATACGCTAGCTTACTCTAAAAAATAATGAACACATAACAATGTAATATTTTTAATGAAATAATGCTATGTTGAATATTAATACAAAAATATATTATGATACATTATTAATATCAATGATTAACTTTGGACATTTTGAATCAGTTCCATAGAATAGTTCACCATGTTCTCTCTTGATATTGTAGTTATTGTCGTCTCTTAGTTCATAATCAGTAGAATAATCATTATTCCATTTTGAATCATACATAATTTTTACTGGTGTCTCATGAACAGGCTCAATATGCTTTTCGTCTTTGCTATTATTTGATTCATTGACTGTTTGATCAATGCCAGTAATGTTTGCTGGTGCTTTGTTCTTCATCGTTTCATCTTTATATTCCGTAGTGATATTTTTTGACAATGCCATTTCTATTTTTCTTGCAATTTCACTGTCTATTAACACATTATTTTTACACAGGTAGCAGTTTCGGCACGTAAACAAGATATGGTTTAAGATATTAGTAGCAGAGTAGGCCTTTCTTTTATGAGCCTTCCGTTGAATGTTAATACCTGAAAGCTAATGATTGGATGTATCCGTAGGTAATCTGTTACCTGCAGCAGTAGCAAGGAGTTGTCCTCTATCATCAACAATTATTTTTATGTTAGCATTCTCTTTGAGTGCAATCATCTCTCGAGATCTCAATCTCGCATAACCACCATCATAAGAGTTGAATTTTTTCAGTATTCCAAAGAAATTTAATTCCTTACTGTCATGACAATGCATGCATACATTTCCAATAGTGCTACCACTTGTACTTGTTTCATAGTTTAAATACTTCTCCTTGTCGGCATTCAATGCTACAATAACCTTGTTATGAGAACACACTCTATTAAAATGTTCCATCTTCACTTTCTTTTTTAAAAGATATGACTTATGTGTTTATCGTTCCACTGTGTAAAAAATACTGATTTAATACATGCAGTAGACTAGGTAGTGACGATAAGCGGTCATAGAATACCAGTGGGAAAGCCACATCGTGTCTCTGACCAATCATAGAGCGCAATTTTTAGAACCGTAAGCATACTTTGACATTTTAAGATAGATAGAAAAAGAAAAAAATAAATAAAGTTGAAAAATTTCGAAGTTAAAAAAAAATAGTTTGTTTTTATGAAAAAAATATTGAATTATTAGTCCAGATTTTACGGATATAGTTTTATTTTTCAATCCAAAAAAGGACTTAAGTTTCACATTTGAACCAGAGAATTGTATTTTCCATAATTTTCTTTCAACAAATTGGAGTTTACAGTCAAAAACCCTTATTAGCTCAGATTTTACAAGGGGATGATTTTTACGAGCTTTCACAAGGAGCATCAATTCTAGCACACTTGACTTATTGTATCGGAATACTGTCACCTTAATTCTATGTATTTAGAGGTAATATCCATTGTCATAGCTAGGCAATAATCCTAGCACGGGGAGGGGGAAGGGTTTTACGAGCTTCCAATAGGAGCATAAATTATACTAGTCTTGACATATTGTCTTGGTATACTATCACCTTGTTTCTGTGTCTTTCGTGGTAATATCAATTATCACAGGAAGTAACTAATCCTATCACTGGGAGTGGATGGGGTCTTATTAGCTTCAACTAGGAGCAGAAGTTCTAGTATGCTTGAATTCTTATATCGGAATACTATAACTTTAATTTTATGTATTTAGAGGTAATATCCATTGTCGCAGCTAGGCAATAATCCTAGCGCGGGGAGTGGGAAGGGTTTTACGAGGTTCCACTAGGAGCATAAATTCTAGTATACTTGACTTATTGTATCGGAATACTATCAACTTAATTCTATGTATTTAGAGGTAATATCCATTGTCACAGCTAGGAAATAATCCTAGCGCAGGGAGGGGGAGGGGTTTTATGAGGTTCCACTAGGAGCATAAATACTAGTATACTTGACTTATTGTATCTGAATACTATCACCTTAATTCTCTGTATTTAGAGATAATATCCTTTGTCAAAGCTAGGCAATAATCCTACTGGGGGGAGTGGGAAGGGTTTTACGAGCCTCCACTAGGAGAATTAATTCTATTATACTTGACTTATTGTATAGGAATACTAACACCTTAATTCTCTGTATTTAGAGGTAATATCCATTGTCATAGCTAGGCAATAATCCTAGCGCGGGGAGAGGGAAGGGTTTTACGAGCATCCACTAGGAGCATAAATTCTAGTATACTTGACTTATTGTATCGGAATACTATCACCTCAATTCTATGTATTTAGAGGTAATAACCATTGTCACAGCTAGGCATAATCCTAACGTGGGAGAGGGGAAAGAGTTTTACGAGCTACCACTAGGACAATAACTACTATTATACTTGAATTATATTATCGTACTAATAACACCTTAATTATCTAGATTTAGAGTTAATACTCCGTGTCACAGCTAGGCAATACTCCTTGCACGGACACGGGGAAGGTTTTTACGAGCTTCCACTAGGAACATGAATTCTAGTATACTTGACTTATTGTATCGGAATAGTTTCACTTTAATTATCTGTCTTTAGAGATGATATCCATTGTCAAAGCTAGGCAATAATTCTAGTGCGGGAGAGGGGGAAGGGTTTTACGAGGTTCCACTAGGAGCATCAATTCTATTATACTTGACTTATTGTATCGGAATACTATCACCTTAATTCTCTGTATTTAGAGGTAATATCCATTGTCACAGCTAGGCAATAATCCTAGCGCGGGAAGGGGGAAGGGTATTACGAGCTTCCAGTAGGAGCATCGATTTTATTATACTTGACTTATTGTATCGGAATACTATCTCCTTAATTCTCTGTATTTAGAGGTAATATTCATTGTCACAGCCAGGCAATAATCCTAGTGCGGGGAGGGGGAAGGGTTTTACGAGCTTCCACTAGGAGCATAAATTCTAGTATGCTTGACTTATTGTATCGGAATACTATCACCTTAATTCTCTGTATTTAGAGGTAATATCCATTGTCACAGCTAGGCAATAATCCTAGTGCGGGAGAGGGGGAAGGGTTTTACGAGGTTCCACTAGGAGCATAAATTCTATTATACTTGACTTATTGTATCGGACTACTATCACCTTAATTCTCTGTCTTTAGAGGTACAGCCAGGCAATAATCCTAGCGCGGGGAGGGGGAAGGGTTTTACGAGCTTCCAGTAGGAGCATCAATTCTAGTATACATGACTTATTGTATCGGAATACTATCACCTTCTCCCCCTCCCCTGCCCTCGGAAATGTGGGAACGAAGGGTCTCTGAGCCTTCCCTTGATGCAGATGTTTTCCCTCCAAAATTGACCCCTCCCTGCCCTCAGAAATGGGGGAACGAAGGGAATGTTAGATCCTATTTTAAATTGACAATACTTATCAAACATCACTAGTGTATTATACAGATCACATATCTCATTACCCCTTTTTAAATGTTAATCAAATAAGTCTGATTATAGTGTCCATTTTTTTGTCTGCTTTTCAAAATGTTCGTATTTGTTTAGAATGAAGTGTTTTTTATAGCAGATACCCCCCGTGCAACCGAACCCCCCATGTAACTGAACCCCATGTATAACCGAAACCCCGTACAACTGAACCTCCATGCTACTCGACCCCATTTAACTAATCCCCTTGTAACTGAATCCGCATGTAACTGAACCCTCGTGCAAGTCAACCCTCGTGCAACTCAACTCCCTCAAAACACTTTTCGGCCATTTCTTGTTAATTTTTTTTATTTCTAAACTATTTAAAATTGACAACACCGTGCAAATCATCACTTGTGTATTATACAGTACAAATTCATTCCATCTCCTCCAAAACACTTTTCAGTCATTTTTTGTTAAAATTATCCAATCACTAATTACCCCTTTTTTTTCTCCACCTTCAAATATTCCTTTAGTACCTACGCAATTAGATCGCCCAGTTAACACTAAGATGTAAATTGAGTAAGCCTCTCGCAATAACGAACCAAACCAGATTATACCCACTTAACCAGATCAAAAAATGGCGGTCACACTAATATGATTAGTAATTGGATTCAGATATACTATGAATGTACTTTCAGTCCTACATTCACGGGTTTCTGCAAAGTGCTATGGGCTTCATTGAAAAAATACCAGTTTAAAAAAAAAATAAATAAATAAACATGTATCCATGAGTTGGACCTCCAAAAAATGAATGTCATAATAGAAAACCCGTCTGCCAACCCATGTAGAGTTCATTGTAATAGGTAAATGGCCCTGGTAACCCAATTACTTGAAAATATACACACATATCCATGCCTCAGGCGTAGGTTCCCTTGTCCCCTTTCAATGCATTGGGGCTTTACTACTAGCGGTTAATTTGCTTTCCACCGCAAAACTTCACGGAAACAGACATATAGTTCTCTGCAAGATTGGTTGTCGAATCCATGCGGAGCATGTCTGTTTTCCGGCAGACGATTTCAATACCAGCTTGTATCTTGAAAAACTTCTTTTGGTACGCTTCTCCACCTATCCTCTGCTAAGCTCCCTTCGGGTAATCCAGCTTTCTTTGGACAAGCATCATCACATTTTGAATGACTCCCGAAAACATCCTTGGGGCCTCTTCGGAGAAGGTCTCTCAGCTTCTCAGCTGTACCTTGGTCTTCTGAGTTTTCCTTTATTGCTCCCCGAAGGTTTTTTGTAAGCTTTTGGATCGTGTTATTTGGTAAAACTTCAGTATATATTCCTTTTTTTGCTTTGACAAGGTCGTGGAGGTGTTTCGTATAGTTTTTTGTAACATGATTCGCACATTCTTCTTTTTCAATAAACGAGCCATACGGGACGCTTTGCTTTAGTCTATAAAAAACGCTAGAATCTCCGTCACCAATGTACCAAAGATATTGTAACCCGTGCATCTCTTCACTAATGCAAAAACCTTCAACAAAAATGTCTGTCTCCATACTTCTAGACGGACCCTTATAGTTCATGAAGCATACATGACTGATGGGATTTCCCCCTTTTTTCACAGCTCTGAAGCAAATATAACAATATTTATTTTTTATCCCCACATATAATAGTTCCTTAGTGAAAGCGTCAATAATGACCCCTACACATCCTTTGGCTGGGTAGTCATGGCCCTTGCTGCGTTTATTCCATCCCCCGTCACACACTACTGCAGTCCAATAGGAACTATTCAAAAACCTGTCTTCGTGAATTGCCATTTTCAGTGACTCCTCTCCGTTCTGCTGTAAGAATTCCGTCAATGGCTCCATCCTTACCGTGCCAATTGTTGATTCACTTTTCATAAAAATCTTTTGATACAGGGCAGATGCCTACGATGCCCGGTATTTCAGGGAGGACGGCATAGCCTCCACCTGTCCCCCTAACACCTCACACAACCATAAATTTCATATATCCTCATACATTGCTAAAGCGCTCTGTTATTCTCTTAGGCTTGCGGTCTGTTAACTTTGTTAAATAGTCTTTTACACTTGTGGGAGAATCAGGTTCGTTTTTTACGATTTTTTTCCGCTTGCAGGCACCACATTCCGCGACTAAGTTGGTTCTGAGTCCAATGGACGACACTTTGGTTATAAACACATTGGAATGTAGGTTTCCGCACTTGAATCTGTGAAGTATAACTTCAGTAAGCTCGTCAACAAAATGTTCACAATGAAGTTGACGCTAGGAATCATTGAGATGTCTTTTCCGTCAGATAAATGTCGATTCGTCAGGGGCGGAGACGATGACTGAGGTGTACTACTTCCTGAAGCCTCTGGCTCATCTCTGCACTGAGTGTTGCCTGTGGCAATAAGAGGGATAGATTCTTCTGGATTACCTTGCCTCCTAAAAATAAAAATATATATCAACAACAGTGACTGCTTTTGGCGTATCATTGTCCTGCTAACATTTTCATAAATTTGCACTTTCTAGTCCGGCCAGCTTCTCCATATAGACTTTTGGATTATGTTGATTTTTTTTTAGAAATAATACTGTGCCTTCTTTGTGGTCATTTTATTTAAAACTGTTATAGAAAAATATTGAGATTCGACGAAGCTTTGCTATTTTGACATAGGTCTACCCTACAAAATAGGATGATAAATTTTGCATTTTTTTTTGGGGGGGGGGGGCTCACTGTCAGATTCTATAAATTTTAGACCACCCCCATTTTTGGTACCCTCCACAGTCCAAACTTAGCGCCTTCTTCGCTGTGTCAGTCTGCCCATGCTCTTACTTTTTCAGACTACATAATCCAACCAATTGAACTCAGTAATAGTAGTAAATGAAGTCAGAGTTTGCTAACCATCCAAACAGATTAAAGACCTCCACCCCCCCCCAGTCCACTTACAACGTGTATGCTTTGTCTATTATCGCTTTTACAAGATTTTTCTTGTTCCATATCATTGTATATATAATTAGTTATATACAGTGTTCTATTATATATACAGTGTTCCTTATACACGACATTGAATATACTCTTTTAGACGTAATCTAAATAATATATCTAAAAGATTCAGATATAATCTAAATAAATTCAGTAATGACCTTATACAAAACTATGTCGATCAATTTCAAAATCATTTATTATTAAAAACAAAATAATAGACGCGACTGAGGCTGGATCAAATGGCAATGTTTTGTTTTACAAATGAAATAACAAACTGTTACCGAAGAATGAAGACAGAGAGAGAGAGTTTGATAACTAGCCAAAGAGATTTAGAGCCCCGCCCAGCAAATTACGACGTATATGCCTTTGTCTTTTGTAGTTTTTACACGATTTTTCTTATTCCATATATGATATTTGGATATAATCTTTTTCGATTTTTAATGTATTTTGTTGATTTTGTCAAATTAGTCTCCAAATCTGTCATGAGCCCCGGGCCCCCTCCTTCAAGATCTTTTTCAAACTATGTTGATAGTTTTATAATTTATGTACTTACCGCATTTGTTTTAGATTAAGCCATCCTTTGTTCATCTTTTTTCTTCTGGTCATTTTTATGTAGTTCTCTTAGCTGACAAACTCCAATTAAAGACAAGTTGACAGTTAAACGCTAGCATGACCCGTCCTAGCCTGAGGCTGTGTTGCCAGATGGGCTTGTTTTCCGCCCCGTGGGCATGTTTTAGCCATCAGGGGCTGGCTGAATTTTGGTGTGGGCGTGGGGGCCGTGGGGCGGGAACGTGGGCTGTTTAAAAAAAAAATGGGCTTATTGTGACTGAAAGTTTGGAACCAGAGAAAAATTCAAAAATCACGGTGGTTCAGCCGTGGCTATGCACCAAAAAGACAAGATCCCTTCTTTAGCGCGTGGAACGCTTCTATTCTGAAACGTTTCCCCATTAGTAATTTGTTTCTGCATGGCTGAGATGACTGCGTTAGGAGTCTCACAAGGAATTTTATTGCTGCTCAGATTAAGGCAAGACTTGAATTTTATGCAGATCTATCCTTTTTTTATATATTTGACAGATCTGGCCCACCCTTTTTGTGGCCTAAGCTTAGTCTAGAATTGGGGCTGTTGCGAAAAAATCATGTTAAGAAAACAATTTATACTTAGTAATATGCAGATGTCCCTACTTGTAATGGTATACACCTAGAGAAGGAAACATGTTAAGAAAGCAATTCACACTTGATAATTAATATACAGAAATAATTGTTGCTGATATCTTGCTTGTAACCCTGCTATACATTACCCCCAGGCCCTCCCCCTTAATTTGCAAATACATGGCTGAAAATCATCCATTGTACCAGTTAATTTAATCAACAGTCACAAAACAAAACCAGAAAAACAAGTTACTGATGGGTGGCAGAATGCATTGGAAATATATAATTTGGGTTATATATTTGCACATTAGGGGAAGGAGTTGGGGATAAAGTATAGCTGAGATACATTGAATATGTGTTATCTTCAATTATTCTGCATATTATGAATTGTTTTCTTAACATGTTTCCTTCTCTACATGACCTTCTCTAGACTGTTGCAATTAACACTTTTTAACTGCAAGTTTATTATAATTTACCTCCCCCCCCATAATGTGTAAATATACATGGGCACCCATAGGCTGAATTATAAGGGGGGCTTACCTGGTCTGATTGGCACTTCCAGTGCTATATATTTAAAATCTCAAAACAAAATATCATAGGCAGCACGATAGTGCTGCCTAAGTAAAGAACAATGTGGGCACAATATATTGTTTAGTGTTTTAGACCAGGGTACTTCTTATAGAAAGAAATGTCATAGGAACTTCAAAAAGAGCTCATGCAGAAACCAGTTTCCCTCCCCCAAGTCAATCACTTCCTCAAACACATCCAATCAAAATTTTTAGATAGCCATTTTGTTCAGCATAGTTTAAAGGTCCAGAAATTATGAATCTGAGAATGCCACCCACCCCCCCCCCCTGAAACCCTCAGAGCAATAGTCCAAAGAGAATATAACAACACCCTCAGTAATCAAATACAAGAAATATTTAGGCAGACATTAAACTAAATCAAAACAAACTATGAGCATGTGGACTTTCAAAAAGGTGACAAAGCAATATCTCAAGAACAACTTATATTAATAAGTTAGATCTTTAAGAGTACATTGTGGGGGATTTTGAACTAGCCAGAAGGCACTATGTGTATACTTTTAGTACTACAACTACAGTTACTGTAACTAATGATGCTAAGAGTTCTAAGGTGAAGGCCCCCCCCCCTGATTGAAGTACCTTCGACTACTGCTGTTATACTGTATGACAAATTCAAAGAGTTCCTTGATATCTGCAGAGGACCTATGATTAACCTTATTGGTATTAGCACAGACGGTGCTAGTAACATGTGCGGAGTAAACCACTCCCTTTTTACCCTACTACGAGACAATGGCTTACCCTATCTTCAGCTTTTCAAGTGTGTTTGCCACTCACCCCATCTGTGTGCTTCAGAGGCGGTCTGTGAACTCCCTTTGAACCTTGAGTTTATGATGTCCGAAACATATAAATGGTTTAATGTAAGCCCCCTTAGAAGGGAGACATATCAACATATATTTAAGTTGATAAATGATGGAACTTCACCCTTACGTATTATTTCTTCCTCGAATACTCGTTGGCTCTCTCGGTACAATGCCTTGGTTCGCATACATGAGCAGTACTTGGAGCTCACCACACACTTCAGTCTAGTCAAAGAGAAAGAACGTTGCTATACTGCCAGATTGCAACACGCTATGCATCAAGATGAGCAAAACAGAATTTTCATTGTGTTCTTGAAGCCATTGCTGTCCGAATTTCAAAGGGTCAACTTGCTGTTTCAGCACACACACGCTAACCGATTTTGTCTTTTTGGAGAGCTGCACGGTTTGATACTAAGTCTCCTGCGTAGGATATTCTGCTCATCTGCAGTGGCCTTGATAGTTAATATAGACTTCGAAATCAATTATTTGCCGCCAGATCAAGTTGATTAGGGACACGAGTTCCTGATTGAACTGGCCAAATCTAAACTTTCAGACACACAGAAGAGCGAAATCAAAATACGGTGTTTTGCGTTCCTGAAAACTGCGGCTAAAGCGGTGTTTAAACAAATGCCTCCTGCTCTGGATTCACTCCCAAAGCTGAAATTTTTATCCCCTGTGATTTGCTTGTCTCAGTTTCGACGCCAATTTGGATATTTGCCATTGAGAATTGTTGCTACCACTGATCTCAGCACCTTGGAGAATCAGTGGAGGAAACTGTTGGACGTTAATTGGTCATTTGTGTGTGGCCGAACAATCCCCAAAGTCTCTTCTTAGTTCTGGATAGCTGTCCTACATTATTTTGATGATGTTGGGGCATTTCCTTTTTGTGAGTTAGCCAAGTGGGCATTGACCCAGTTGAGTTTGCCAATTAGCAATGTGATAGTGGCACGGTCCCTTTCTACGATGAGTGTCATTAAGAGCAAGATCCAAAACCGTATGCTCTTGCCCATGTTGAACTCAATACTTGTGTTCAGACTGTGGTTGTCAGCATGTGGCTCTTGTTGCTCGACGTTTGAGCCTACAAAGTGTTTGCTGCTTTTCAATAGTGATATGGATAAGGCTTGTGAAGTCGAAGAAACTGACCAAACAACTGATCTAGTCGATCTAGATAATATCCTATCCTCCTTTGAGTCTTAAATCTCTTAGTACCTTATGGATCTAAGTGCCTTTCTTTTTTCTTTTTGTTTTTTTTATCCATCTTTATTATTTCATCTTGGGATTACAAAGGCTTTTGTATTAACCCAGTTCTCACGTTTCTTTTTGAGGCCTTACTTTAATCATAAAGTTTTCTTAAAATATTGTGTTGCAACTGCTTTTCAATAGTGATATTTGAAGCCGAAGAAACTGACCAAACAACCGATCTGGTCGATCTAGATAAAATCCTAGCCTCCTTTGAGTCTTAAGTCTCCTAGTGCCTTATGGATCTAAATGCCTTTCTTTTTTTCTTTTTTTTATCTGTACGTATTATTTCATTTTGGGATTACGAAGGCTTTTGTATTAACCCGTTCTTACGTTTTTTTTTTGAGGCCTTACTTTAATCATAAAGTTATCTTTAAATATTGTGTTGCAACTACTTTTCAATAGTGATATTCATAAGGCCTGTGATGTCGAGTTGCTCGACGTTTGAGCCTACAAAGCGTATGCAGCTTTTCAATAGTGATATTGATAAGGTTGTGGAGTCGAACAAACTGACCAAACAACTGATCTAATCGATCTAGATGATATCCTAGCCTACTTTGAGTCTTAAATTCCTTAGTGCCTTATGGATCTAAGTGTATTTCTTTTCCGTTTTTGTTTTTTTAGTTGTCTGTACTATTTCATCTTGGGATTACGAAGGCTTTTGTTCTAGTTGATCTAGATAATATCCTAGCCTCCTTTGAGTCTTAAATCTCTTAGTGCCTTATGGAACTAAGTGCCTTTCCTTTTTCTTTTTTTATCTATCCATATTATTTCATCTTGGGATTACAAAGGGTTTTTGTATTAACCCTGTTCTCACGTTTTTTTCAGGCCTTACTTTAATTAAATAAAAAGAAACAAGTTTTTTTAACAGAAAGTAAGGAACGACGTTCCTTACGAACAGAAATTATTCCGTATATGAAAGGGGCTGTCCCCTCCTCAACGCCTCGCTCTTTACGCTAAAGTTTTTTATGAATAAAAAAAATAGAGTTGTGAGAAAGTCAAACTTTAGCGTAAAGAGCGAGGCGTTGAGGAGGGGACAGCCCTTTCATATACGGAATAATTTCTGTTCGTTTTAAGTTTTAATGTCTTTCCTTACTTTCTGTTAAAAAAAATTGCTTTTTTAATTTAAGTTTTGAACATTTTTGAATTAATGCCGGTTTTGGTGTTGACTAACAGGACATAAATAGTTAAAGCGCAATATCCGTATTAATTTTACTTTTAGTTGGTTAAATGGCATTCCCGAAACTTGTTTAATTTTATTTACCAACGTTTTTATTAGTAATAAATATACGTAACTTACGAATTAATTACGTAACGATCTTCTATATTCATATATTTTTCATACGTATAATAGGGGGCTCGCCCCCTAGTCAATACCTCGCTCTTTAAGCTAAAGTTCGAATTTCGTTCCAATTCTTTAAAAATGACCCCTTAATCACAAAGGCCGTTATTTAGAATAAATAGCTCTTACGAAAGTACTGAAAAATCTTTGGCTTAAAGAGCGAGGTATTGACTAAAGGGTGAACCCAATCATACACGTAATATTTTCTGTTCGTTTTAAGTTTTGATGTTGCTCCTTATTTTCAGTTGGAAAACTTATTTTTTTTTATATTTAATTTCTGATCTTTTTTTTAACTAATGCTGGGAAATCTTGCCCCCCCGTACCAGCGCTATCCATTCTTCCCTTCAAACTTTCTTCATGGAGAGACCTTTCGAAATACCCCCTGACTCAACTACCCCCCTAATACACGAAAAAATCCCCGTTGAAAACGTCTGTATACATCTAAATAACCAAAACTATATGTCAACATTGGGTAAAGTTCATGGATGTCAGACCTCCCCCTGGAGACTTCGGGGTACTAAATCATCCTAAAGGACATACTTATCATATTTCCAACCATGCTGAACAAAATGGCTATCTCAAAATTTTGATCAGGTGACTTTGGGAAAAAAATGAGCGTGGGAGGGACCCTAGTTGCCATCCATTTTTTTGGTCACTTAAAAAAGGCACTAGAACTTTTAATTTCCGTTCCAATGAGTCCTCCCGCTATATTCTAGGACCATTGGGTCGATACGATCACCCCTGGGGAAAAAAAACAAACAAATAAACACGCATCCTGATCTTTCTTCTGGTAAAAAATGCAAAATCTTACATTTTTTTACATAGGAGCTTGAACTCTACAGTAGTGTTAACTAATATGCTGAATTTGATGGTGTAATTTTCATTAAGATTCTATAACTTTTAGAGGGTCTTACCCCTTTTTTCGAAAATCAGCTAAATTTTCTCAGGCGTGTAACTTTTGATGGGTAGGACTAAACTTGATGAAATTTATATATTTGAATTCAGCATTAAAATCTAATTCTTTTGATGTATCAATTGGTATCAAAAACCCGTTTTCTAGAGTTTCGGTTACCATTGAGCCGGGTCGCTCCTTACTTACAGTTCGTTACCACGAACTGTTTGATCATAAAGTTATCTTTAAATATTGTGTTGCAACTGTTTTTCAATAGTGATATTTGAAGTTGAAGAAACTGACCAAACAACCGATCTAGTCGATCAAGATAATATTTTAGCCTCCTTTGAGTCTTAAATCTCTTAGTGCCTTAGGGAACTAAGTGCCATTTTTTCTTCTTTTTTTATCTGTCAATACTATTTCATCTTGGGATTACGAAGGTTTTGTATTAACCCCGTTCTCACGTTTTGTTTCAGGCCTTACTTTAATCATAAAGTTATCTTTAAATATTGTCTTACAACTGCTTTTCAATAGTGATATTTGAAGTTGAAGAAACTGACCAAACAACCGATCTAGTCAATCTGCATAATATCCTAGCCTCCTTTGAGTCTTAAATCTTTTACTGCCTTATGGATCTAAGTGCATTTCTTTTTTGTTTTTGTTTTTTATCTGTACGTATTATTTCATCTTGGGATTACAAAGGCTTTTGTATTAACCCCGTTCTCACGTTTTTTTTGTTTTGTTTTTTTGAGGCCTTACTTTAATCATAAAGTTATCTTTAAATATTGTGTTGCAGCTGTACCAAATAACGTGTACCAAAAATTTTTATGTGATAATAAACCAAAGATGTTGTATGTCTTCGGCTTGTGGCTGTTACTAGCGTATTCATTGGAATAAGTCATATTAAATTCTGGAAGTTAATAAAAAGAGTGCACAGCTGTTTAAACATTATGACGCATAAAACTGCAGCTAAAAACAGATGAATTTTGGTGGATCACATAAATTGTTGTTCTTCCGTGAAAGTGGAGCAGGATGAACAAAAGGTAAGCAAGCAAGGTAAAAGTAGAGTTAGATTTGGAGCACAACTTTTTCTGACTATTACACGATAAAACTATTTTAGCGCTACTTCATCTTGTTCAGCACTGCCGTACGTCCTTGAATTTGTAGCACTTTTATAACACAATTTTTTAATTTCGTATTTGACGAAACAATTAAGATTTTGAAAAAGGTTAAGAAATTAACAAAAAGTTTGGACCGCATTTTTCCGTATTTGTTTTGAGACATTTGTGCGAAGTTTGATTTAACCAGGACCACCTTTTTGCCGTGTTTGTTTCGAAAGATATGTGCTAAGTTTGAAATAACCTGACAAAAAAACTGATCTAGAACTAATCCAACTACACTTATCAGGCCATGTGCATATCACTTTAGCACCAAAAATTGTTGTGAAACACACAAATTGGGGCAATTTTAGAACTTTATGAACTGACCATAATGGCAGTCTTGGTTTTCAAAGGCTCGGGCTTGTTTTTTGTTTGACTTTCTGGCAACCCTGGCCTGAGGCATGTTTCCATTCAGGGGGTGTAAAGTGGGTTTATGTAAGACAGGAGAAACAGAGTAAAAATTTAATTTTATTTATAAATATATATATATATATAATTAATGAATTGGACTAGAAAGCTGAAAAGTTTGGAATAAACTAAATAAAAAAAGAGCTACAATTTGAAGTTACTTTCGACTTTTTCGCTTTTATCCATGCCGTGCAAGAGTCCAAAATATAAAAACACAAAAAGAATCGTGGAGGAATAAATTAAAGAATCTAGAAATTTCAATCCGGCCAATAATTTAATTTTTTTTTTTTAATTTATGGTACTTTCGATTGCTTCAAATTTTCCATTTCTTAGGCTCCAGACCTTTTTTAAAAAAAGCTACCAGGTTTCAAATTAGATTTTTTTTCTATTTCCTGGGAATTTTATAAAAAAAACTGGCCAAGTTTTAGTTCCTTTTTCAAAGATCATTTGTGCAGAATTTCATTGTGCTGGTATGTCGGGTCAGAGAGCAAGATCTCTTTTCGTAGCATAGGAAAATTAACATCGCAATGAATTTAGCGACATTCACCTTAAGTATAAAATCTTTATAGTATAAAACGATATCATCATTGTAATAATTTTGGTCCAAAACCTTTAACCGAAGGTTTGCAAGAAAACCTCCCGTATGTGGCTATGAAACCGGTTTGCTCAGATCGTACATTCAGCAAACTTCTCGACTGTTTGGTATTAAACAGTTCGTGATAACGAACTGTAAGTAAGGAGCGACCCGGCTCAATGGTAACCAAAAGTCTAAAAAACGGAATTTTGATACCAATAGATACATCAAAAGAATCAGATTTTAATTTTGATTTAAAATATATAAGTTTATCAAATTTAATCATACCTATCAAAAGTTATGTGCCTGAGAAAATTTGGCTTATTTTCAAAAAAGGGGAAAAGACTCCCTAAAAGTTATAGAACCTTAATGAAAATCACACCATTATATTCAGCGTATCAGAGAACCCTACTGTAGAGGTTTCAAGCTCCTATCTACAAAAATGTGGAATTTTTTGCCAGAAGAAAGATCACGGATGCGTGTTTATTTGTTGTTGTTTTTTTTCCAGGGGTAATCGTATTGACCCAGTGGTCCTAGAATATCGTAGGAGGGCTCATTAGAACGGAAATTTAAAGTTCTAGTGCCCTTTTTTAAGTGACTAAAAAAATTGGAGGGCAACTAGGCCCCCTCCCACGCTCATTTTTTTTCCCAAAGTCACCCAATTAATATTTTGAGATAGCCATTTTGTTCAGCATAGTCAAAAATCTAATAAATATGTCTTTTAGGATGACTTAATCCCTCACAGTTCCCAGGGGAAGAGCTGCAAGTTATGAACTTTGCCCATTGCTTACATATTGTATTGGTTATTGGGAAGTATACAGACATTTTCAGGAAGGATTTTTATTATGGTGGGGGGGGTGGCTGGCGGAGGGGGTTACTCGGTAGAATCTTTCCGTGGAGGATGTTTCTTTGGGGTAAGTGACATTTTTATGAAGGGGGCGCCGGATTTCCAAGCATTATTTAAAAAAACGATCAGAAATTAAATTATAAAAAAACAAGTTTTTTCAACTGAAAGTAAGAAGCAACATTAGAGCTTAAGACAAACAGAAACTATTATGTATATGAGGCGGGTTGCCCACAAGACAATACTTCGCTCTTTACACTAGAGTTTGTTTTAGTGCTTTCAATCCATTCTAATTAAACGGCCTGTGTGATTCAGGGGTTTGGGGATTAAAAGAGATTTTAAATTTTGACGTAAAGAGCATGGTATTGACTAAGGGGAGAACCCCCTTATATACGTAATAACATATGCGTAATAAAAAAAAAACAATAAAAAAAAACAAGTGATACGGCTCAATAGTAATCGAAACTTTTAAAAACGGAGTTTTGATGTCAATAAATGTATCAAAAGAATGGGCTTATAATGCTAATTCTAAATATATAAATTTTATTAAGTTTAGTATTACTCATCAAAGGCTACGACCCTGAGAAAATTTACCTGATTTTTTAAAGAGGGGGGAAACATCCCCTACAAATGAAAGAACTTTAATGAAAATCACTCCGTCAGATTCAGCGTATCTGAAAACCAAATTTCACAGGTTTCATGCTCATAGCTGCAAAAATCTGCAACTTTGTATTTATTGCCAGAAGAAAAATATACGAATATAGAAGTTCGTTACGTAAGTTAATTCGTAAATTACGTCAGAACCAAATTTAGAGACAGCCATTTAGCAAAAGAAAATAAAAATTTTTATGCAAATTTTGTTTACTTATTTAATGACGGTGAGCCAAAATAAAAGCTGTATTAACTAAAAAACGATCAAAAATTAAATTTAAAAAAAAAGTTTTTTAAACTGAAAGTAAGGAGCGACATTAAAACTTAAAACGAACAGAAATTATTCCTTATAGGAAAGGGGCTGTCCCCTCCTCAACGCCTCGCTCTTTACGCTAAAGTTTGACTTTCTCACAGCTCTATTTTTGTTAAACAATTAAAAAATTTAGCGTAAAGAGTGAGGCGTTGAGGAGGGAACAGCCCCTTTCATATACGGAATAATTTCTGTTCGTTTTAAGTTTTAATGTCGCTCCTTACTTTCAGTTTAAAAAACTTGTTTTTTTTATTTAATAATATATAAGCACGAAATTATTTTATGTTCTTTACAAACATCGGGGTCATTTATCTAACAGTGCACCCCCCCCCCCGCTCTCAAGGTCCGGATATAGGCTTAAAAATATTTATTTTTAGTTTATCATCTCATGATGCGTCATTGCTTCGTTGTAAAATTTGGTTTGGCCCTTATTTTGACCTGTGAAAGCCACTGCGCAAGTGATTTCAAAGGGAGTGTGGATAAAAACATAATTTGGATAACCATTGAAGGAAACACGATAATCTGACTAATAGAAACATGTTGCGATACTCTACTTTCCTTTTATAGCGCCGACCACTCAAGTTATTTATCCATTGACGTATTGTAGAACCGTTTTTTTTTTGTTTTTTTGGTTTCTTTCAGCTTAGCGTGAGACAAGACAAAAAGAAGTGACAGAATAGATTGAAATTATTTAATTTGGGCTATATATTTGCACATTAGGGGGGGAGGAGGGGTAAAGTATTTGGACAATGTGAAGTTAGAAAACAATTATAACTTCATAATATGCAGAATAATTGTATCTAACAGATTTTGAATGTAGACCCACTATACTTAACCCCCCCCCTAATGTGCAAATATATAGACCAAATTTGTTTCTAAAGTATTATATTTTTATCATACTAGGTACATTTCATTAGGACTAGCCTAACTTCATTTCTTGAGTGGTCGGCACTATCATGATTGCAACAGTAGCTGCAACCTAGTAAAGAGCGAACCAAAGCCTATAGTAACCAAAAGTTAAAAACCGCGTTTTGAAGAAAACTGCCTAATGAAAAAAAATCCCATCTGACACTGACTCAGGAATGGTAACTATTATTTCAGTTCGTTTTAAAAGTAAAAGTTTATTGCGAAAGGAAATTTATGATGATTTCGAAAAAAAGCCTCAAACCCCTCGAAAATGGACTCATAAAATCGTAATGAAAATGGATATAAGCAGACTTTATGTGTTTTTTTAGTTTTTTTGTGTAAATCCCCCCCCCCCCGAAATTTTTTTGAGTAAAATCCCCACCCCCGAAAAAATTCTGGTAAAGCCTTGCTGAAACCGTTTGAAAATGGCGTCAGATCGAAATGATAAGTGTACCATTGGAATCAGCATGGTAAAAAACCTAGTGCCGGGAAATTACAGCCCCCCTCCTTGAACAACAAGGAAAATCACTCTTTTGCATTGGTAGCACTGATCTGTCTCCCTTATTTTTTCAACATGCCTAGCGGGCTACCAAAACATCACAGAGAAATGCTTAATGGCTCATTCAAAAGCTATTTCTCATATCTACGTGCTTTTTATAAATTCTGCCATCTGAAAGTGCCATATGGCTAGCGGGCTACCAAAACATCACAGAGAAATGCTTAATGGCTCATTCAAAAGCTATTTCTCATATCTAGGTGCTTTTTATAAATTCTGCCATCTGAAAGTGCCATATGCCACTAAAATGGCACTTTTTGTGCCATTTCTCAAGGGGTGGAACTACCAGGCTACCAGCACATCGTAGACAGATCTTTTATAGCTCATATAGGAGATATTGCTCATATCTACTTCCTTCACATAAATTCCACCATCAGCAAGTTCCAAATGGCACTAAAAACGGCACTTTTGGTGCTGTGTCTCAAGTGGAAAAGCTGGGGCTCTTGGGCTAGCAGAACTTATAAGAATGTTGTTTAGTGGCTCATTTGAAGGCTATTGCTCATATATAGCCTATGTGTTTGTTTTTTTTTTTTTTTTTTCCTTCAATTTTACCATTCGTAAGTGCGATATAGCACTGAAAATAACACTTTTGGTGCCACTTCTTAAGTGGAAAATCTTCGAAGTATAAAACGGTACCATTGTAATAATTATGATCCAAAACCCTTAACTGAAGATTTACAAGGGATTCCTCCCATATACTTCCCCTCCCAGACCCCTTAGTAAGTCTCATTAGTCCGTTGGGAGAATTCACTATGAACTTTTTAACACGGTCAGAAACAAAAATAAAAAAAAGCTTGTTTAGGAAAAGTGTCCTAAAAACTCCGTAAGCCCAAAGATACATTTCTGTTGAGCTAGCAAAATTTGCCATAAATATGTCTGGATATGCAGAGGTGTTCGCTCAGTTAACCTTTTGTGCCGAAGCTACTCTCCTGGAGTAACTTTCCTAATTGCTACTAAATTTATTTTTTTTTAAACAAATGAAATATATTTCGATATTAAAACAAAAATTACAGATCTATATCTTGTTAAAAAAAAAATACAAAAAGAAAAGAGGATTTTTTTGTCTTTTCCGAAGCAATTTTTTCTTCTCCATCTAGCTCCTTAATAAGGGTTGGGCCCTCGGAGATTTTCCTGGCCTGAAAGTGAATAAAGCGTGTTAATAAATAACTCAAATCTTATTTTAAGGTCTCAAAAGTGTTCAATTTTTTTTCTATCTTTCAATCAGATATATTGTGATTTGCAACCCAATTGGGTCATTGCAACTAAATAAAAACACACGGCTTGAAAAGCAAGTCGTTTTCAGCAAAGTATAAACCTAAATTGAAAAACTTGGCTTCGCCTTTGTAACACTAAGTTTTAAAGAATCTAATTTTAAATTATTTTATTCCTATACATATATAAAAATTGGTAATTAGTAGTGCAATGTTGTTATTAGATGTTTTTAGGAATTACAAATAGGTTTCGAAGTCGAGTTGGTTTCAATGGCATTTTAAGAAAGTTTCTGCCAAAATACGAGTCCCAGGGTAATATACACTGGACCCTTGATGGCTGATTAAATAGGAGGAGCTGTTTGTACGTGCCTAGGATGAGGTAACCAAAAATCACCAATCCCTGGTATTACTGTCATATTATCTATATACAATGGTGAAAACCTATGAAAGGCCTTGATTTCGTACAATATCTTAGAAAAAGTATAAAGTACACCTAAAAGTAGGGAACCTATGGCTTAGAAGTAAAAGTTGGAATTCTAGTTATGCAAAATCTAGAAATTCAAGAAATTTTAATCAAGATGTTAATATGATTAAAAATGTTAAATATGAATTGAATTTATTCAAGATGTTAATATGTGTTTCTGACATGTTTTTACTCAGGAAAACAAATTTGAAAAAAAAACGGAAATGGGTTTACAGAACGATCTCTAAAATAAGAATTCAGGGCCCTGGCGGATACAGGGGTACCCTGGGCCCCCCAAGATTTTTCTGGTGCCATCATTCCTGTTTTTATTTTCTGTTTTTTTTTCTCTTTTGAAATAAATTTGTCAATTTGGTCAAATATTGGAGCCCTTGTCACATTGAACCCCCAAGATTTTGCTTATTCGCGCCCTTGTCACATTGCCCTCCAAGATTTTGCTGTAGATCCGCCCCTGATTCAGGGCTTATTTCACGCCATAGACATGAGAATTGGATCATAAAATTCAAGACATTTTAATCAATGATGTTATCCCATCTTCATGTTGATTTCCATCCATTCCCCCTTTCTCTTTACAAATAATGAAGGACATTATTATTCTTCGTGCATACGGATGTTCGCCAGAAAATTGAATTTTTTGTTCGGAACTGGTTTTGCTGTCTTCAATATTCTTAGGCCTGCATCTGGATTGCTGGTGGAGGAATAAAGAGAAAATTGCCGATTCCTTGTTAACCTCAAGGTGATCTAAGAGGGAGATAAGGCTTTCTATCGATTAGCTTTGCTCCGTTTTCCTCTGAGAAACTGACGCTTGCTTCTCTAAGTGCTTTACCCAATTAGATTCTTTTTCTTCAAATCTGAGATCATGTGCTACTATATGGGGATTGGGGACTGTCAGTGATTGGTTGTGCAGTGTTGTCAAATGCTAAACGAAAAAGTCTTTGCTAATCAGAAAAGGAATACCTTTAGTCATGAGCCGTAATAGTTGACGCTTTAAAGAGTAAGAAATTCATACTTTGTAATTCGCTAATTTATGTTTTCTTATTTCAATAAGTATTTGAATTTAATTGTCTAATACTTGAGCAAACTCATCCTGATTTCAAACAACCTGAAGTACTTTTAAACATACTTTTAAACATACCCCACCATCCTAACTTGGTTTAGAACATCTGCTGTAGCAACCACCCACGAGAATCCTCAAATGTTTCGTCATTTTGGGAAGGTATATCCCGACAGTTTTAACTGTTGGGATAAACCAATTCGCTTCTGTAGATGCGCGATAAACAATCGGCGGGTTGTTTTAGAGTTGAACTGATAGGAAGGCCAAGAGGTAATGAACTGGACTGGACTGGCATAACGTTTTCAGGTACTGGTGCATTATGTGCTACACACCGCTATATACTTTATCAAGGAAACCAGACACGAAACCCATCAAACGGCTATTTGCTATCGAAATTGATTGCATAGCGTGGTTTCTGATTGAGTTTGCAATATTTAAACGATTGTTTTTTGGGTTTTTAGGGGGGTAAAGGTACCTAGGTTAAGTTACGTATTTAATATATGCTATGCTTTACCCCACCCCACCCCCCTAATGTGCAAATATATAGCCCAAATTTCTTTCTAAACTATTATATGTTCATCCTATTTTATTATATTTCATTAGCATTAACCAAGTTTGACTTCTTTCGTGTGTAGCATATAATGCACCACCCCCGTTTGCATTTCCAGGAGCAATCGTAAAACCATCGGGGACTAATTTCCAATTAAAAATCAGGATTTCCGACTTTTCTGCGTTAAACTCTAATCCGAGCTGCTATATAAAACAAAACATTGATAAATCCAGGACACAAGTTGTTTTACATCTCTTGGTACTTTTCTATTATAGCGATCCCACCCAAGAAGTCAAGCTAGGTTAATTTTAATGAAAAATATCAAAACATCATGAAAATATAATACTTTAGAAACAAATTTGGGCTATATATTTGCACATTAGGGAGGAGGTAAAGTATAGTTGGTCTGCATTACTGAACATAAATATAATACAGTATGATCATTCCCTATCTCAACCATTATCAAACAGTTCGTGGTAACGAACTGTAAGTAAGGAGCGACCCGGCTCAATGGTACTCGAAACTCTAAAAAACGAAATTTTGATACCAATAGATACATCAAAAGAATCAGATTTTAATTCTGATTTCAAAAATATAAGTTTCATCAAGTTTAATTTTACCCATCAAAAGTTACACGCCTGAGAAAATTTGGCTGATTTTTGAAAACAGGAGGAAAGACCCCTAAAAGTTATAGAACCTTAATGAAAATCACACCATCATATTCAGCGTATCAGAGAACCCTACTTTAGAGGTTTCAACCTCCTATCTACAAAAATGTGGAATTTTCCATTTTTTGCGAGGAGAAAGATCACGGATGCGTGTTTATTTATTATTTTTTTTTTCCAGGGGCAATCGTATTGACTCAGTGGTCCTAGAATATCGTAGGAGGGCTCATTGGAACGGAAAATAAAAGTTCTACTGCCCTTTTTAAGTGACCAAAAAAATGGAGGGCAACTAGGCCCCCTCCCACGCTCATGTTTTTCTCAAAGTCACTCAACTAAAATTTTGAGATATTCATTTTGTTCAACATAGTCGAAAATCTAATAAATATGTCTTTTAGGATGACTTAATTCCCCATAGCTCCCGGCGGAAGGGTTGTAAGTTATGAACTTTGCCCATTGCTTACATATTGTATTGGTTATTGGGAAGCATCCCCCCATTTTCAGGAAGAATTTTTTTTCTGGTGGGGGGGGGGGGCTGGAGGACGTGGCTGAGTGGAAGAATAGGTACGGGCAGGATGTTTCGTTGTGGTCCGGGACATTTATATGAAAGGGGCGCCGGATTTCGAAGCATTATTTAAAAAACGATCAGAAATTAAATTTAAAAAAAACAATTTATTTCAACTGAAAGTAAGAAGCAACATTAGAACTTAAAACGAACAGAAATTATTACGTATATGATGGGGTTTTCCCCCAAGTCAATACCTCGCTATCTACGCTACAGTTTTTTTTAGTGCTTCCAAAAGAGCTATCTATTCTAATTAAACGGCCTTTGTGATTCAGGGGTTTGTGAATAAAAATTCTTTTAACTTTTAACGTAAAGAGCGTGTTATTGACTAAGGGGAGAACCCCCTCATATATGTAATAACGTATACGTAATAAAAAAAAACAAGCGACACGGCTCAATAGTAATCGAAACTTTTAAAAACGGAATTTTGATGTCAATAAATGTATCAAAAGAATGGGCTTATAATGCTGATTCTAAATTTATTAATTTTATTAAGTTCAGTGTTATTCAACAAAGGTTACGAGCCTGAGAAAATTTACCCGATTTTTTAAAGAGGGAGGAAATATTTCCTAAAAATTAAAGAATTTTAATGAAAATCACAGCGTCAGATGCAGCGTATCAAAAAACCCTATTACATAGATTTCAAGCTCATATCTGCAAAAATCTGCAACTTTGTATTTTTTGCCAGAAGAAAAATATACGAATATAGAAGTTAGTTACGTAAATTAATTTGTAAACTACGTCTTAACGAAATTTAGAGACAGCCATTTAGCAAAAGAAAAGTAAAATTTTTATGCAAATTTGTTTACTTATTCAATGACGGTGAGCCAAAATAAAAGCTGTATTAACTAAAAAACAATTAGAAATTAAATAAAAAAAACAAGTTTTTTAAACTGGAAGTAAGGAGCGACATTAAAGCTTAAAACGGACAGAAATTATTCCGTATATGAAAGGGGCTGTCCCCTCCTCAACACCTCGCTCTTTACGCTAAAGTCTGACTCAGTCTCACAACTATGTTTTTAAAGAATAAAAAACTTTAGCGTAAAGAGCGAAGCGTTGAAGAGGGGACAGCCCCTTTCATGTACGGAATAATTTCTGTCCGTTTTAAGTTTTAATGTCGCTCCTTACTTTCAGTTTAAAAAACTTGTTTTTTTTATTTAATACAAAGACGGATCGATGTGCTCCGGAGAACATTTAAACAATTATAAACATAACCAAGATTTGATTTTTTCACGGGTAGAAAAGTCAGATGTCTCTTGAACGCGAAACTTGGCTTCACCTTTGTAACACTAAATTTTAAAGAATCTAATTTTAAATTAATTTATTCCAATGCATATATAAAAATCGGTAATCAGTAGTGCAATGTAATTATTAGATGTTTTTAGACATTAAAAGTAGGTTTTGAAGTCTAGAGTTAGTTTCAAAGGCATTTTGAAAAAGTTTCTGCGAAAATACGTGTTTCAGGGTAATATACACTGGACCGCTAATGGCAGATTAAATGGGAGGACAAAAATCACTGAGCAGCTGATCTTACTAAAATCACTGATCTTACTGTATATTATTTTTATACAGTGGTCTGCATGCAAAATATGTCCGCTACAATTATTCTGCATTTTGTTATGAAGTAAGAATTGTTTTCTAACTTCATGCTGTCGAAATATTTTACCCAATCCCCCCTAATATGCAAATATATAGCCCAAATTATGTAAGTCTAATGTATTCTGTCACCTGCCAATTGTTTTTCACGGAGCGTAAGCTACAGACAGATGAAAAACTAGTTCTAGATTTGATCTCGAGTTTTACACAGCGTAATTCTTGAGGGGGGTCGCTATAACAGAAAAGTACCAATCTCTCTTGCCCTTGGATTATAGTATTATTAAAAGCGGTAGGCGAAGTTATAGCCCCTTGTCGAGCCTCTTTTTTAACCCTGACAACAGGATTATTGGTATTTATGTGTTATTAATTAAAAAAAAACTTTATCCACAAAAAAAGTTTTTCAAAGAAAAGTAAAGAGAACTCCATTAAACCAAAAATGTGCAAAAATCAAATCAAATAATCTACCAAGCGTGAAACTACCACAAATCAGCATCGATAAATAAATGAAAGCCAAAACGAACAGAAATTACAATAAATAATCGAGTCAAACTCAAAACGAGCAGAAATTGATATGAGTAGGGCTCAAAACCCCTATGCCTTCCCAAGGCCAGAACAAAATTTGCACTTTACTGAAAAAAAATAAATGTTTTTACTTTTATAACTAATAAATCAAATAATATTAACATTTTGATTAATAAATATCAGTATATGTATATTAAACTGACAATGCACAATCATTTGTATATTTTTCAGTAAAGTGGTAAGACCTAATTTCCAGAACTTTCAACTACGTTAAACAAAATGGCTATCTCAAAAATTTTGATTGGATGTGTTTGGGGAAATAGTGGGTGTGAGAGGGGCGTTAGTTGCCCTCCAATCACTTTCGACTATTATAAAGGTTACTAGCCCTTTGAATTTCCAATGGAATGAGCCCCTTTTGAATTTTTCACAACCTCGCTTTCTATAAAAACCTTATATGAGGGCGTAACTTACTACCCTTGCCCTGAGGGCTGTGGGGGGGGGGGGTCATCCTTAAATACCTAATTTTCCTAACTTTCAACTACGTTGAACAAAATGGGTATATAATTTTTTTGATTGGATGTGTTTAGGGCGTGAGAGGGGGGTAAGTTGCCTTCAAATCACTTTCGAATGTTAAAAAGGGCACTAGCCCTTTGAATTTACAATCGAATGAGCCCTTTTTCAAGCTTCTATGACAAAGCTTTCAATAAAAACTTTTTCGATAAAAGCTTTCAATAAAAAGCTTTCAAAGCTTTTTCAACCTCATAAGCCCTAAGGGCATAACTTACAACCCTTGCCCTGAGGGCTGTGGGGGAGTGTCCTCCTCAAAAACATAATTTCTATCTGGAAATCAACTGCGCTGAACAAAATGGCTATCTCAAAATTTTGATTGGATGTGTGTGGGGAAATGGTGGGCGTGGAAGGGGTGTTAGTTGCCTTATGATAAAATACACACTCGAGAAGTGAAGTTTGGTGAATGCTAATGAAATAGAACAAAATATGATGAAAATGCAATACTTTAGTAACAAAATTATGAAAACTACAATTTAGAATTACGGAAGGAGGTCGTCCAGAGCGTATTATATTAAATACGTAACTTAAACTAACCTAACCAAAATACCAACTAAATATTTAATTAAAATATAGCTATAATGTAATTACTCTCCGAGCTAAAGCTAATTGTCTGGAATAAACACCGTGGAAACCGGGTATTGTCTCATGTTCGCGATACAAGTTCTCGAGTGTGTATTATATAACACATAAGTAACGGATTATTTTTTATTTCAAGATCATGATGCTGACGCGAGAGATTCATTTCGGCTTTTAGATTTACGTGCATATGGTAAGTTCACTTACATACATCATGTATTTTGTAATGTTTTTGAAATAAACCGAGTAATGTCTTTGCTAAATAATAGCTTTTCTTCGTTACCGCTTGGAGAAAAATGTGCTATGGAAGACTTAGGACAGTCCCATGCCACCTTTCCTTTTTTGCCGTTTGGTGTTCGGTATTCATTATGAAACAGGCTTGTATTTTTCACAAATTTTCCAGGCGAGGCCCTCGGAAAACCTTCATTTTACCTGAAGGATATCCATAACCCTGGATGATGACCCCATCTCTCCCCCCCCCCCCGCAATTGACATGCTGATATTATACCCATGCAATACAAGATTAGGACCTTCATTCATTTGTTTACACCTTCTCTGGTTGAACAATAGTAAATATAACTTACTATAATTTAAAATAATGAATTGGTTAGGGAGGGGGGGGGGGTAAAAGGAAGGTAAACTTATTGGGGAGGGCAAGAATTTGTTGTGCCAATTTTTTAATCAAGGTCCAAAGAATAGTATTTTTCAAAAAGAAGGAAGGAATAATTTTTCGATTAATTATGATGAAAATACGAATAGAGGTATTTTTAAAATTAAGAATTTCTCCTAATTCAAAACCCTGAATTTTTATCAATAAATCACCATTAGTTTCTCAGAATAAAAATTCTAGCAGCTAGTGGTTTCGATCCACCGACCTCTGGGTTATGGGCCCAGCGCGCTTCCGCTGCGCCAAGCTGCTGTTGATAAAAATTAGTATAATATGATTGTAGTAGGGAACCATTTTTAGAATGCCCTTGCCAAGTAGAAGTGATGGAATGTGACAAACGCGGGCCTCTGTGGGATCATTAAACTTAATAATGTAATTTTGTATAAAGTTGCCCCACTAACACAAGAATTTTGATTACAGTAATTTTAGAAGTAGATAATTTGAATGAATAGACACGGTGTGGTGAATTTTTACCAAATCATTATTGACTTACGAATAAAGTGAATATACCACTCGATGCCTTTTTTTATGCTCTTTCCAAATATAATAATCCTTTTTGTCGGAAATGAATTTTACCCCCACCCTTATATATATATATATATATATATATATATATATATATATATATATATATATATACCAATTCAGGGTATATATTTGCACATTAGGGGGTGGGGGCAAATTTTATTTTTGATGTAATTGAGAGGTAAGTTTAAACTTTACCCTCACCCCTCTAATGTGCAAATATATACCCTGAATTGGTATATATAGGGGTGGGGATAAAATTCATTTCCGACAAAAATGAATATTATATTTGGAAAGAGCATAAAAAAAGGCATCGAGTGGTATATTCACTTTATTCGTAAGTCAATAATGATTTGGTAAAAATTTACCACACCGTGTCTAATTAATTCAAATTAGGCTATCTACTTCTAAAATTACTGTAATAAAAATTCTTGTGTTAGTGGGCAAAAAAAAGAGCATAAAAAGAGTCAAAAGTGATCGAAGGGTAACTAACCCCCCTACGCCCTTTTTCCCCCAAATGTGTTTGATCAAAATTTTGAGATAACCAGTTTCTTTAAAATAGTCCAAAGATCATACTGCAATGCCTCCAGGGTTGACACAACACCCCAGGGCTCAGGGTAAGGCTTGTAAGTTATGCCCCGGATCATGTAGACTGTGCAAGGCACATAGTTTCAAACAGTTCGTGGTAACGAACTGTAAGTAAGGAGCGACCGGCTCAATAGTAACCGAAACTCTAAAAAACGGAAATTTGATACCAATAGATACATCAAAAGAATCATATTTTTATTCTTATTTCAAATATATAAGTTTTCTCAAGTTTAGTCTTACCCATCAAAGTTACGCGCCTGAGAAAGTTTGCCTTATTTTCGAAAAAGAGGGGAAAACAACCCCTAAAAGTCATAGAACTTCAATGAAAATCACACCATCAGATTCAGCGTATCAGAGAACCCTACTATAGAAGTTTCAAGCTCCTATCTGCAAAAATGTGGAATTTTGTATTTTTTGCCAGAAGACAGATCACCGATGCGTGTTCATTTATTTATTTTTTTTTCCAGGAGTGATCGTATCGATCTAGTAGTCCTAGAATATCGTGAAGGGGGATCATTCGAACGGAAATTAAAAGTTTTAGTGCCCTTTTTAAGTGACCAAAAAAATTGGATCCCACGCTCATTTTTTCCCGAAGTCACCCAATCAAAATTTTGAGATAGCCATTATGTTCAACATAGTCGATAATCTAAGAATTATGTCTTTGAGGATGACTTAATCCCCCACAGTTCCCGGGGGAAGGGCTGCAAGTTGTGAACTTTGCCCATTGTTTACATATAGTTTTGGTTATTGGGAAGTATACAGACGTTTTTAGGAGGGACGTTTTTCTAGTGGGGGGGGGGCCGGAGTAGTGGGTTACGGGGGAGGATCTTTCCATGAAGGATGTTTCCTTGAGGAAAGGGACATTACTATGAAGTGGGGTTTCGGATTTCTCAGCATTATTTAAAAAACGATCAGAAATTAAATAAAAAAACTAGTTTTTTTCAACTGAAAGTAAGGAGCAACATTAAAACTTACAGAACAGAACAGAAATTATTACGTGTATGAGGGGGTTCGCCCCTAGTCAATACCTCGCACTTTACGCTAAAGTTGTTTTTAGTAATTTAAAAAGAGCTATCTATTCTAATTACAAGGCCTTTGTGATTCAGGGGTTTATTATTCGAACAAAATTCGAACTTTAGCGCAAAGAGTGAGGTATTGAATAGGGGGTAAACTCCCTAATATACGTAATAAAAAAATACGAATATAGAATTTCGTTACGTAAGTTAATTCGTAAGTTACGTCAGAACAAAATTTCGAGAATGTCATTTAGCCAAAAAAAAGTAAAATTAATATAATCTTACAAATTAAAATCTTACAAAGTAGTAATCCAACCACAATATTTCGTATTGGTGCGTACATAGAGAAGGGATTAGAAAGAAGGAAATGTTTTTACAATTAATTATTATTAATTATATGGAATTAAAGTTATTTTTTTGGTATTTTACCAGAAGGTATTTTTCGCTATGTATCATGTTAATGTGTGTTTCGTAATTTGCTCTGTTGTAATTTTTCTATTTTTCATAATTTTTGTGTGTATATGGCTCTTGGGCTTTTGAAATACACGATCTATCTATCTATCTATACAAATTTCGTTTTAATTATTCTGCCAAAATCAAAGTTGTATTAATTCAAAAATGTTCAGAAATTAAGTAAAATTTTTTTTTAAATTGAAAGTAAGGAACGACATTAAAACTTAAAACGAACAGAAATTATTCAGTATATGAAAGGGGCTGTCCCCTCCTCAACAACTCGCTCTTTACGCTAAAGCTTTTTATTGTTTTAAAAAATAAAGTTGAGACAGAGTCAAACTTTAGCGTAAAGAGCGAGGCGTTGAGGAGGGGACAGCCCCTTTCATATACGGAATAATTTCTGTTCGTTTTAAGTTTTAATGTCGCTCCTCACTTTCAGTAAATAAAAAACTTTTTTTTTTTTTTATTTAATTCAGTAAAGCGCCAATAATGCTGTAGGCTTTAGACCTTTATAGTTAGGGAGGTGGGCAGTAGCTAAACTCTTGTTTGTAGTGATTTTTCTTCGTTTTGAGTTTTATTTGTATATTCAATCTAAGTTTTAATCGTTTTAAGACTGAATTATTCATTTATTTTAGTACCTGTTGTATGCTTTTGTTGCTATGATTATTTATTTAATTTCTGTTCCTTTTGGGTGTCATTTATTCTTGAATAGTAATTTCTGGTCGTTTTGAGTTTGGATTATTATAGGATTTTATTTCTGCTAATCCAAAGTTTAATATGGCCTTTACTTTTCTTTCTGCTGATTGTAAGTTTAATATGGTCTTTACTTTTCTACAAAAACTTATAAAATACAAGAAAAAGAAAAAGTCAAATCTAAAATAAAAAAAAGAAAAAAAAAGGCTAAGCATAAACAGAACATAATCTAATGGCTTCTTGGTGTTGTCTATTTATAAATTTTATACTGTTTTTTTTTTTTTTCATTCTAAAGTATGTAAAATGTACTTATGAGGAGTGTACTTATGACGTACATGTGTACGTCATACTTGACGTTATACTCATGACGTACGTGTGTACGTCATGACGAGTGTACTTATGACGTACAAAATGTACTTATGACGAGTTATGACGAGCATTAGATTCTACAAAAATGCGAGTAAGCCTCACTTCTCTGAATACAATTTCTTCAGATCGATGTTTGCCTCCATTGCCAATTCATGCGATAATCTGCATTCAACTACCTTGCAAATGGTCATCTTTATTCCTCAACTAATCATTCGTAATCTTATGACCGCGGTTGTGGCGATTGCTACAACCTAGTAAAGAACGAAGCTCAGCCCATAGTAACCAAAAATTTAGAAACGGGTTTTTGAGTGAGAAAAAAAAAATCATTTGAAGTTAATTCAGGGACGATGGCTTTGATTTCGATTAATCTTGATGGTAGAAGTTTATCGCGAAAATAAATTTATGGGAATTTCAAACATAACGGCCCGAAAACTTTCAAAAATGGTGTCGGATCGAAATGAAAACTATAGGCCTACCATTGGAATTGCCATTGTTGAAAACCTAATCTAGTAAAGTTACAGCCCCCCACAATCAACAACAATGAGAATCTCTCTTTTTTCTAACACTTCTTTTTTTCTTGTTTTGTTTTCTTTATTTCCGCACTTCTCTTTTTCTTGTTTTGTTTTTCTTTATTTCCGAAGGTGGAGCCTCTTATAATATTAAATAATATCCTATACACATACTTCAATAGTAGATTCTTTGAATCGCTAGTTTGTTTACACTTGACATTCTGTTACTCCTTACTCTTTCGTTCTCCTCTAATTTGCTTAATAAAGGCGTATCTGCATACATTACGGCTGGACATACAATAGAAACTGGACATCATTCAATAGTTTGACAACTTGTCTCTAGGATCGTAATTCCTGACTTGAAACGCTCATATTGTCTGCCTGGGCAGTGATTAACTACCTCTCAAGTTGTGATTGTGCTCTATAGGGTGTTAAATAAAGTATGAGGCTTGAATGTTATTAAGAATAGTGGAGGACGGAACCTCTGTGTTAACAACACTGGTAATTTTCTACTTGAAAGACTTCTTGGAGGAAATCGTATCTATGATAAACTTCTGCAGTGACACACGGCCTATGGGTCCCTTATTGAGAGCATCTTTGAGATTCTGTGCGGTTCAACTTTAATTGAGTAGAAGATTGCTTTTTGAAAATCATACCCTCAAAAACGAGGCCATAAGACGCTTGTCTGTCAAGGTTGCCGGCAGAAAATTTTCCAGGGGGGGGGGGGGCAGACGCCAAAATAGCAGTGGTGGTTGGGTAACAGTTTAAGTGGTATAGATCACCAAACAACGACTTTACCCCGAAGAGGACGAATTTGCAATCAATTTAAAATCCTGAGAAGCTAATCGATTTAATAGTATCAATAATTTAATAACTATATTTTAGGCTTCCCAGTTGCAAAAGAAGTGAAGCAACACGGTCGCAGTACTGGATTCAACCAAGTTGATTCGCTTTATTTGTAATAAAATTAGGCTGCGTTTGATGATCTGTAATTGCGTATCAGCTATAATGAGGGGGGGGGGGTGACGTTACATTCCAATATCTAACAGCACAGAGGTGGAAAAGGCAAAGCAGGTCATCATCAGCCCCGCCAGGAAATTTCTTTGGGGTGGTAAATACTGCTAGGAACTTAGTTTTCAGCCGAGATTCTTTAGTAGTAATATTAACAAGGACTTTTCAACAAAATTGCTATTCATCGCCATTTTTTGTATATTCAAATTTTATCCAAAATTCTAAATGCAAATTTAAACGCAGGGCGATTCTAATCAACGTAAATTATTGATTTACAAATTTTGAAAGCAATTAGCCAGGGATTTAGCCTAAGGGACCGGTAGCTCAAATTATATCTCGGTTAGGCCTGGATATGATTTGGAAAACAATCAGAAATTAAATAAAAAAAGAGCTTTTCAACTGAAATCAAGGGACAGATTTGAAACCTATTTGAATATATTATTCTTTGCATGAAAGGAGCTGTCCTTTCCCAAGCTCTTTACTTTTTATTGTGAAGTTTGGCTTTTTCCCAAGTTTTTAAAGAAAATTTGAAATTGGAAAAAAAAGATTTTTCAAAGTACTAAAGAGGTTTTGTATAATGAGCAAGTTGTTGAGAGGGGGTCAGTCTCCCTTATATACAGAGTAACTTATATATGTTTAAGTTTTAAACTTGCTCCTTGCTTTTGTTGAAAAACCTTTTCAATTTGTTTAATTACATTTCATGAAACTATAAAGTTTTGTGAATACAATACTTTTGGTAACGCAGAAAAAACGATCAATAATTCAATTATCTCTGTTTGGATTTAGAGGGGTCAAACAGTTCGTGGTAACGAACTGTAAGTTCATTACCACGAACTATATGATTACCCGACCCGATGGAGTGACCCGGCTCAATAGTAACCAAAACTCTAAAAAACGAAATTTTTATACCAAATTGATATACCAAAAGAATTGGCTTATTATGTTGATTCCTAATATACAAGTTTCATTAAGTTTAGTTTTACCCATCAAAAGGTACGAGCCTGAGAAAATTTGTCTGATTGTCGAAAGAAGGGGGAAATAACCCCTTAAAGTTAAAGAATTTTAATGAAAATCACACCATCAGATTCAGCGTATCGTAAAACCCTACTGTGGAGGTTTTAAGCTCATATACGCAAAAATGTCGAACGTTGTAATTTTTGCCAGAAGAAAAATCACGGATGATTGTTTATTTATTGTTGTTGTTTTTCTCCAGGGGTGAACGTATCGACCCAGTGGACCTAGAACTTCGATATACGGCTCATTCTAACGCAAATGAAAAGTTCTAGTGCCCTTTTTAAGTGAACAAAAATTGGAGGGCAACTAGACCCCGTCCCGCACCACGTTTTTCCCAAAATCGTCCGATCAAAATTTTAAGATAGCTTTTTTGTTCAGCATAGTTGAAAGGCTCAGTAACTTTGTCTTTGGAGATAAAATGACCCCCTACAGTCCCTGGGAAAAGGTTTTTAAGAATTAAAATTTGCTCATTGTTTTATTGGTTAATGGGAAGTATGCATACATTTTTCGGGTGGGGGAGGGGGGGGTGAACTTTTCAGGGGAAATTTTACACTGGGGGAATTTGCCAGGATTCCTATACGAAATTTCTTTATATGTATTGCTTTGTCTTTACCGATTCAATTTTAAGCGTGGAGATGTTAAGGGTAATTATCCGGGGTAAATTTTCGCCAGGATTGTTTTGTCCAGATGATATTTTCGTGGCAAGGGGGATTTTTGTGTGGAGGTGGAGCCAGGTATCCTGGTGTTATTTAAAAACGATCAGAAGAAAACAAGTTTTTTTCAACTGAAAGTAAGGAGCAACATTAATACTTTAAACGAACATAAATTATTAAGTATATAAAGGGAATTGCCCTCTCCTCAACATCTCACTCTTTACGCTAAAGTTTAAACTTTGTCCCAATTCTTTAAAAACGAGTCCTGAAACACAAGAGTTGTTTAATTAGAACAATAAGTAACTTTTTTTTAAGTGCTGAAAAAATTGTAACATGAAGAGCGGGGTGATGGCGAGAAGGCGATCCCCTTCATATACGTAATAATTTCTGTTTATTTTAAGTTTTAATGTTGCTCCTTACTTTAAGTTGAAAATACTTTTTTTTTTTAGAGACAAACATTTTTCTAAAGGCAATGGAAAAAGTATGTCAATTAAAGTAAAAGCATATAAAAATGAAAAAAAGTAAGTAATTACAAAAAATACACAAAACTATAACCTACTTACGAAAACTAAGATATAAACTCCCTGCATTCAGTTCTGTTAAGCAATGCCGAAGCGTTGGACGGATATTTTTTAAACAATATCGATAGTTTTGAACTTGGTTATCAAACACCAAAACTTTTAATTCCTTTAGACTCAGTGTTTATAAAAAGTAACGCATCATCAAAGTAGTTTTTTTTTCAAAGTAAAACTTTAAAACTATGATTAAGAAAACCAAATAATTTTTTTTAATTCGATATTTCAAATTTAACTTTGAATACCAAAAACCAGTATATTTGACACCTTTATGCTTCATAACTGTAAAAAACTAAATATTTTTCAAAGTGACATCTAGATAAATACAATCACTCATGGACAAAAAATGATAATAAAACGCAAAAAACGTATCCGTTCAGGGGGGAAATACAGAAACTCCCAGCATTTCGTTTAGGAGAAATAATCCTGATTATAGTGGCTTCATATATCACCTCATGGCTACTCTTGCAATGCAAGCAAAAATTGACGGCATATTCTTACCGAAATTACCCCTTATTAAGTTGTTTTCCTTGTGTTTTCTATAATTATACGAACTTTCTTGTGTACTAATAACTGCACTAATTACTAATAAACAAATACATATTTAGAATCACCATGAAAGGCTGATTCTTTGATTGAATGTTATCAATAGTTAGGCTCTTATAGTTTCGTCATTGACAAGGCTCGTTATTTACTTACCATTCATTACTTTGAAGAATTGGATTTTTTTTTTGGCTCAAACAAAATACTCTTTTGAATACCAATGGCAATGTTTATCCCAGTCAAATCGTATGAATTGGTTTTTGTCACTGCAGGCAATTGCCCCTTTTGTATTCTCTTTGTCTTTTAACGTTACCCCTAGACCCTCCAAACTTTCATTTTATCGCTTTGTAAGTTTTTTTTATGTCACTGCAAAAACGAGGAAATGTGTCACTGACATATGTTACTACCGTTGAAAATTCTCATTGCAAACAACCCCTCATGTCTTATGAGGATTTTGTTGTACCCCGGAGAATACTGTCAAGCGACTGTCTCCATAAATTCCGTCCCCCTTCAGGCCCAATTGCCTATCGTTGTGGGATGGAACTCATGAAAGAATATTAACTTCTGCTAGAAGCCATTTTGGGACTGTCACTTTTAAGAACTCAAATCATTTGGAATAAAGGATTTTGTGTTCACTTTTTCATCTTTTACCGTTTACTTTGGATGAACAACTCCTGACAGGTTATTAAAAAAAGAAAGAAAAAAAAATGTCGTGGTTTCAGTATATTAGATTGCTGTATCGTCTACTTTCAAAAATTAGTTATAAAAGATTGCACTTGGCATGGGTAAAGAAAGTGTGCTATGAGCGGCACGAGGAGGTGGGATGTGGCAGAAGTATATCCTGCAGGATAACCCGAAGCGTGCACCGGTGGAGATTGGACAGTCCCCTGATTGTCGCATTTTCTGCTTCTTCCGGAGCTTTTTTCCAGCCATTTGTTTTATATATATGTCGTGACACTATGGGGCCAGCAAGGAGTTCTATGATTTAGGCGAGTATGTGACCAGAATTTGCAGTGGAGATGGGGAAAGAGTCTTTGGTAATATAGTCTTGCACAGTTTGATTATGATTTTCGAAAGAAAGGGGGAGGGGGAAACCTTCAAAAAGTCAAGTGATCCTAATGAAAAACACCATCAGATTCAGCATATCAGAGAACCTTGCTGTTGAGGTTTCAAGCTCATATCTACGAAAATTGAAAATTTTGTATTTTTTGGCCGAACAAAGATCATGGATGTGTCTTTATTTGTTTGTTTGTTTTCTATCCTGGGGGTGATCGTGTCGAACGGAAAGATAGCTCATTCGAACGAAATCAAAAGTTCTAGTGCCCTTTTTAAGGGACCAAAAAACTGGAGGGCAATTAGCCCCCTTCCAACGTCCATTTTCCTCTGAACACCTATGATCAAAATTTTAAGATAGCCAATTGATTCAGTATAATTGAAAGGTCCGATAATAATGCTTTTGGTGATGACATTACCCTCAATAGTCCCTGGGTAAAGGGTTTTAAGTTATGAAATTAGCCCGTACTGTATTGTTCATATACGGTATAGTAATTATTATTGAGAAATATACAGAAAATTGTCGGGGTAATTTTCTACGGGGAGGATTTTCCGCAGGGAGGAAATTTTCTGGGGAATTTTCTAGAAGAAATGTTATACGGAGGGAGGGGAGGAAGGGGATTTCGTGGAATGATCTGAAAAAAAAACGGTCAGTAATTGGATAAAAAAAAATCACCTGAAAGTAAGGAGCAACATTAAAACTTAAAACGAGCCGTAATTATTCGGTATATAATGGGGGCTTCCCCTTCATCAACTCTCGCTCTTTTCGCTAAAGTTTGACTTTTTGTCACGATTCTTGGAAAAATTACTCGAACACAATGGCAGTTGATTTTGAATCAGCAGTATTTTTAAAGAACTTTAAGACTTCAGCGTAAAGAGCGAGGGCTCATGAAGGGGCAGTCCCCTTCATATGCATAATAATATCTGTCCGTTCGAAGTTTTAATATTGCTCCTTACTTTCAGTTGAAAAAACGTGTTTTTTTATATTATCTAATCTCAAATATGGTTCACCTGTAAAGTGTCACAAAATTAGATATTAATAAGCACTGAATATTAAAAAAAAAAAAAAATAAAGAACTAGTTCTTAACCTAGAACTTTTCTTTCTTATTCTTTTAAAGATTTAATATGACTAGAGTAAACTGATTTAGGGGGTATTCATTAATAGAAACTTAGCTTCTCAAATTTTTGAGAAAAATAAAAAATGTTCGTAAAGTGCAGGGCTGTTTGAACAGCATAAGTCATGTTTCCTTTTGGGATTAAAGTTAATTAAGCTACTCGTCACCTCTAAGAGAAATTTCTGGACCTTCGATAACCTAGTGGCCCAACTAAAAGTATAATCTTTATTTGAATAAAGTCACTCAAAACCCAAAAGGGACCCATGACAAAAGTCTCAAATGTCACTCCTTTTCAATAATTCTGGGCATGACAAATTTAAGCCGATTATAAGAGGAAGAAACGAGTCAAATATCTGATTTCCCACTTTATTGTGGAGCCTGCCTCCTAATACATTTTATTGGCTTTCAAATTTGACACCCCCCTAATCCTATTCTCATCCTAGTTTTTATACATTTACCACTGTAAAATTTCTCAACCTTAAGCTTATAAATTTTAAAAGGGAAAACGAGGAGTCCTAATAGGATACATTTGCTTCTCAAAAGAGCGTGACCTTAATCCACTCACCTTCTGAGTGGCAATATTTCCTATTCAAAAGAATAAGCCACTTTTCCTCCTGTCTCCTCAGCCATCCAATAAATGTCAGGATAGGCTGTATTTAGGAAGCCAACAATTTCTCAACGTTAGAATATATGTAGAGGGTCAATTTCTTTGTTTCCGATGGAAAAAAGGATATACGGTTTGAGGCTTTTCTGCATCGATTGCAATTTTCTACAATAGTCATTTCATTAGTATCGTAGGCAGCGCAATAGCGCTGCTTAAGTAAAGAGCATGTGGGCACAATGTATTTTTTTTCTTCTTTTTTGTTTAGACCAGGGCATTTTCGTATTGAAGGAGTTGTCGTACAAACTTTGAAAAGAGCTCATTCGATTGGAAATTGAAAGGTTTAGTGGCCTTTTTAATAGTTGAAAGTGATTGGAGGGCAACTAACCCCCCTCCCACGCCTACCATTTCCCCAAACATATTAAAAAAAAATTTGAAATAGCCATTTTGTGTAACATAGTTGAAAGATCCGGAAATTATGTCTTTGAGGATGACAATCCCGCCCCCCCCCAAGCCCACATGGTAAGGGTTGTAAGTTATGCCCTGGGGGCATTTAGAAAGGGTGATCGTATAAACCTTGGAGGGGCTCATTTTATTGTTAATCAAAATTTCTAGTGCCCTCTTTAAGATTCAGAGTGATCGAAAGGTGGATACCCCCCCCCCCATACCTGGTATTTTCCCGAAATGTCGGATACAAATTTTGAGATGACCATTTACTGCTGTAGAAACTACTAAAAGGATTTATTAGATTGAAAATTTGAAGGGGCTAGTGCCCCTTTTAATAGTCGAAAGTGATTAGAGGGCAACCCCCCCTCCCCCTCTTACGCCCACCATTTCCCCAAACACATCCAATCAAAATTTTGAGATAGCAATTTTGTTCAGGGTATTTAAAAGGTCAGGAAATTATGTCTTTGAGGATGTCAATCCCCCACAGCCCTCAGGGCAAGAGTTGTAAGTTATGCCCTGGGGGCCATAAAGTTTGTGTAGAAAGGGTGGTCGTAGAAACTTTGGAAAGGGCTCATTGGATTGGTCATCAGAAGTTCTAGTACCCTATATAAGATTAAAAGTGATCAAAGGTCGGATACCCTCCCCCCCACCTCGTATTTTCCTGAAATGAATTTGATAGAAACTTTGGGCCATTCTTGTCGTAGAAACTACTAAAAAGGCTCATTAAATTGTAAATTGAAAGGGGCTAGTGCCCATTTTAATAGTCGAAAGTGATTAGAGGGCAACTAACCCCCCTATCATGCCCACCATTTCCCCAAACACATCCAGTCAAAATTCAGAGATAGCCATTTTTTTCAACGTCGTGGAGAGTTAAAGAAATTAGGTCTTTAAGGATGACAACCCCACCACAGCCCTCAGGGTAAGGGTTGTAAATTAAGCCCTGGGGACAAATAAGGTTTATATAGAAACAGTGATCGTATAAATTTCGGAGGGGGGGCTTATTGGATTGCTAAGGATGATAACCCCCTCAGAGCCCCCAGGGCAAGGGTCGTAAGTTATGCCCTGGGGGCTATAAGGTTTTTATAGAAAGTGTTGTCGTAGAAACTCCAAAAAGGGCTCTTTTGACGGAAATTGAAAAGGCTAGTGCCCTTTTCAATAGTCGAAATCTATTGGAGGGCAGCTAACCCCCTTCCCACGCCCACCATTTCCCCAAACACATCCAATCAAAATTTTGAGAAAGCCATGTTGTTTAACGTAGTTGAAAGTTCTGGAAATTCGGTCTTAGAGGATGACAACCACTCTAACAGACCATTTTGTTCAAGGTAGTTGAAAGGTCCGGAAATTATGTATTTGAAGATGACGACCCTCCTACAGCCCTCAGGGCAAGGGTTTTAAGTTATGCCCTGGAGGCAAATATGGTTTTTTATAGAAACGGTGATCGTATAAACTTCGGAGGGGGCTTATTGGATTGTTAATCAGAAGATTTAGTGCTCTTTTTGAGATTCAGAGTGAAGGGAGGGTGGATACCCCCACCAAATCTCGTATTTTCTCGAAATACATCTGATAGAAATTTTTAGATGGCTATTTGGGTCCGTAGAAACTTCGAAAAAGACTCATTTGATTGGAAATTGAAAGGGCTAGTGCCCTTTTTAATAGTCGAAAGGGATTGGAGGTAAGTTATGCCCTGGGGGCATATAAGGTATGTATAGAAAGGGTGAGCGTATAAACTTCGGAGGGGGCTTGTTAGATTGGTAATCAGAAGTTCTAGTGCCCTTTTTAAGATTCAGAGTGACCGGAGGGTGTATAATCCCCACCCCTCCATCGTATTTTCCCGTAGTTTTTCTGATAGAAACTTTGAGGTGGCCATTTGTTGTCGTAGAAACTTCGAAAAAGCCTCATTCGATTGGAAATTAAAAGGGATATTGTCCTTTTTTTAGTCAAAAGTTATTGGAGGGCAACACGCCCCCCCCCCCCCCTACGCCCATAAATTATCAAGACACATCCAATCAAATTTTTGAGATAGTCCTTTTGTTCAGTGTAATTGAAAGGTCTGGAAATTATGTCTGACAGCCTCCATACCTTCTCAAGACCAGAACATAATTTGCATTTTACTGAAAAAAATGGTAAAATTAAATAAAAAAAATACTGGTTGTGTCGGGATTAAAAATTGTTGAAAAAGTTTCTCCAACATACAAATAGCAACCCATACTATCGATTCTTGTAGAAAAATACCGAAAAGATATACAATATTTTTTTTTTCCTGAAAAAAGACTATGTCAATAAAAAAAGAACAGAAATTAATTTAAAAAACTTTTTCCTCAAGACAAGTTTTTCAAAGAAAAGTAAAGAGCTCCATTAAGCCAAGAATTAGAAAAATAAAGTCAAATAAATTTCCAAGCGCAAAACTACCACAAATCACTATCAATAAATAAATGAAACTCAAAACGAACAGAAATTCAAATGAATAGCCGAGTCAAACTGAAAACGAGCAAAAATTAACAAGAGTAGGGCTGATAACCCCTCTGCCTTCTCAAGACTAGAAACCAATTTGTTCTTTACTGAAAAAAAAATATGTTAGAAATGTTTTCACCTTTCTTACTTTAATAAATGAAAAATTATCAAAACGTTAAGGAAGAAATGTCAGTATATGTCAATTAAACTGACAATCCACGGTCTTTTTTTTTTTTTTTTTTTTTCTTTTTTTTTTCTAGTAAAGCGCAAATTGTATTCTGGTCTTGAGAGTTTTGACCATTGTGATGTTTGTGAACTTTTCATGGTACTCTTCTATTAAACGGACTCTTATATACGGCAATGCATACCAGTCAGGAAACAGACTGAGACGCGTGATGAAAACAGGTTTACAATGCCTTCTGGGATATAAACAAAGGCAAGAACTGTATTTAAATTGTTGTTTTGGGGGGTTTAGGGGGGAAGGTACCTAGGTTAGGATAGGTTACGTATTTAATATATGGTATGCTTGCCCCCCCCCCTAATGTGCAAATAAATAGCCCAAATTTGTTTCTAAACTATATATAATCATCCTATTTCATTTCATTAGCATTAACCAAACTAGCACTATATAAAAGAGTCCGTTTAATAGAAGAGTACCCTTTTCATTTTGATCCGCCATCATTTTCGAGGAGTTTCAAGGTCTTTTCAAAATTCTCGAAAATTTGTTTTCGGAAAAAAAATTTTAATATTGAGATAAACCAATATAGCAGTCATCTTTCCTGAACCACATTTAAACAAATAAGTTTTTCTCAAAACGCGTTTTTAAATTTTAGGTAACTATGGTAACTATGGTAAATTTAAGGTAACTATGGGTTTTGGTTCGCTCTTTACTAGGTTGTATATATCGCTGCAACCATGATAGTAATAATAACAACACTGAAAATGAAGATATAACAAAATGTAGTAAAATTGAGTAAATTTGGGTGATATCATGAAATGGAATCATTTTGTTAATTTGAGATACAAAATTACCAATGGCCATTGTATACTTTGGTGGCGTAGTTAAGATGGATATTTGGCTTTAACACTACATACATAATTTTCTATGCTTAGTGGCATTGCTACGTTAAATATAGCCTTTCACACTTAACCAAGTCATTTCAAATCACGCTAACGTAAAAATCCATAAAGCCATCATACTTATCCGGTAAACTGGCTAAACCCCTTCGTGAGTCCAGTCCTAGCTAGTGATACACTATTCATGGAATTTTGAACCTTTTAGACGAACTTTAAGGTTGGTAAACTGCAATCTAGTCTAATTAGAAAACATTTCCAGCATTTGATACTACAACTCTTCTCAATTTAGCCTATGCTCTTTTTATTTCTCTATGATTTTTGATAATTGAGACTTTACTAATTGTAGTTTTGCTTTATTCACTACTTTTTGGTCCTTTTGCTTATCAAAATTTGATATTCTGTTTCATAAAATTTGCATTATGGAGGGGTGGGGATCCGTTTGCCGTAAAAATAATTAAATGGAATTAAACTTGTATTCAAATATTCAAAGCCGTGGAAACCCAAGGGCGCCATCTACTCATTCCTGGGATGATGCATGTAAGCAAATACCTTTTGCACAGGCAAGGTAACTATTAACTTAGATATTACTTACTATATCTTTATACTTTTTATGGATCTACTTAGATTTAAATATGTCATTATGTATATCGTAATTTTCCTTTTAACTTAACTTCGAACGTGATTAAGAAAAACACACTGAGTCTAATCCAGGGCAGTGGCATAGCTAGGGGGCAACAGGGGATGGCTGTCACAAGATGCAGTCTCTGAGGAAGTACCAGACAGTTCCTTTTTTCGTCACTATTATGATCTACTTATACTGTTGTAGTGATGTTGAGAGGGGGGGGGGCAAAAACCGATATTGTCCCTTGGCGCTGAAAACCCAAGCTACGCCTCTGATTCAGGGGTGTAAATTACTCTTGTGTATGGGAACACTTCCCCTTCTATGCCTCGATTTGTTTCTTTCATGACACAATAAAATTCAGAAAATTATGTTGCGGGAGCAGTACTTCTGGAAGGGGTCTCGTCTCTTCGGTTTTCACCGAAAGTGTGGACCTCTGGTCAGATTGATAAGTACTATATCACGTTTTCGATATCTGGGTACACTTTTTGTCTCGGCTGAAAAGGAAGGGTTTTCGAGTGTTCTTAGGCCAGAGCCAACAGTGTGCAACCTGAGGCAGATTTTTATGGTTTGTGTCAGAAAAGACCATCTGAAGCTGTTCCGTCAATCTTTCATTTCTTTCAGTGGCGTATCTACTTTCGAGTGGAAAGCTTCGTTCAAGCAAAGAGCTGGTACTTTCAAGTTGAATTTAATTAAAATGGAAGGTGCTTCCGGCTTCCTGGCCCAATCGAATATTTCTTTATGAATATTAAATCTAAAAATTTTGAGACACGAAAAAGGAGCATTTTTCCATGAGTATGAAAGTGCTGTCATCTACTTCTAAAAATAATTTTTGCTTGTGATTCTGTTGAGTTTGTGATTTTATGTTCGATGTTCAGTACTGCGGAAGAGGAACGGCATCAAATATACCTCTCAACTTTAATACTTCTCTCATTTGTTAAGAAATTAAGGGTTTCACTTTGCTCCTTAAGGAGGCCCGAGATGGTCAATCATTTTGCTCAAAAGCTTCCGTCTATCGATTGATTCAAGCATGATTGACCGTCTAGGAGTCTGTTTGACGCTTGAGTCAAGCGTTGACAGTGACTGATAGAAAGTTCGAATGACTCAAGCGGTTGAGAAGAGTGATTGACGAGTGTAGACCAGTTTTGTTCAAGTATTGCGTCAGTCACGCGCCAACAACACTGGAAGACACATCAGAAGTAAGCAAAAATGCGGAACGCGAGTTTATCTGTTTATTAATAGAGTTATACCGGGGTCACCCTGAATTATGGGAAGTTAAGAGTAGAGACTATAAGAACCAAAATAAGAAAAGTGCGGCATTTGACTGGATATTGCGGGTGGTAAAGACATTGAAACCAGATTATACAGTTTCCGAACTAAACAAGAAAATTAATGTTTTAAGAACAACTTTCAACCGGGATTACAAGGCGATCGAGCAGAAAAAGAAGTCTGGAGCGTCAACAGATGACATCCCATAACCATCCCTATGGTACTACAATGACCTTGCATTTTTTTTGTTTTCGCTTGAGTGCATCCAAAGTACATACAAGAAAAGCCAAATCAGTATTAGACTGCATTTCACACACGTTAGACACTTCACCACCCGACTCTGAACTGAAACCAAAGAGATCTACTAGGGTGTTTTTTGGACTTTTGAGAACTGCTTTGTTGAGGTACACCCGGGGAAGATAATGATTTTTCTAAAAACGACATAATTCTATCAAAACATAATTTGCTTCAGGAACAAGTTAGAGGCAAAAAGTCGACCCTTGGTCCCTCTGTCCCTTCTCGGTCCTCCCATCCCAAATTTTTGATGAAAAATAGGCGTGTTGCACTTTTATGAACCGAAATTACGCAAAGATTTTTGATTTGTACGATTGAGAAGAAAAAGTGGGTCAGTGGAACTCCCCCCCCCCACGCCCACTGTACTGCTAATTTTTAAGAAGACAACTAGGCATGTTGCACCTTGTCTAAAGTTGAATTTTGCAAAGATTTCGAATCTATAGGACAGGAGACCAAATGTGTCAACTCGTTTATCCTCCTTTCCCACCCTCAAGAAATTTCACTGCCAACTTTTTGGTAAAAGGTAATGATGCTGCACCCTGCGGAGCAGATATAATGCAAGGATTTTCATTTATTATCATTAGGAAATACAAAGTGGGAGTTTGACTCCTCTAACCTCCCGCCCCGTGCTTTCCCAACCATTTTGTTTTCTTTGCAGAAAGGCAGGCGTATTGCACTTTGCTTGAAGTGGAAATCCTACAAGAATTCCAAGTCAACAGTATTGGAGTTGTAAATTTGGCCCTTGGCCCTTCTTCCCTCCCCATTGCCAGCTTCGCAGCTGAAAGAGTGTCATGTGTTGTTTAACTATAATTCCTTATCATTACCTTGAGGCAGCTTAACTGAGATCCTCTTTTCCAATGGAGAGTCATAGCCATTGTACTTTGAGACATCACTCGGAGGAGAGATAGTTTGACAGACAGAACCTTGAAATTTGACATCTTGAAAAAATGGCAGTGCGTATATATTTTCACCTATTTAAACTAATTTAAAAAAAAAATATCAATTTATTTTTGGCAAATATAAGGGGCCTATCCTATAACACTTATTTTAAAATCAAGCACGGTGCAATTCGCCAGTTCGTGCCGCCAAACTTCACATTTTTACCATATTTTAAGTACTAATGCTCGGAAAAAAACCGAAATGGATGCACATTCTTGGATTAGACGATTGGATCATTAAAAGAAAAATATTTATAGAACCGGGCCATGTGCTGCCAGATCTTTCGAGTCGTCTGAACAGTTCGTAACCAAATTAGCAAAGTGTTTGCAGGAAAAAGTACAAGATCTTATTGTCAGTGCGTATGGACTGGGGTGCGAAGTGCTACGGGCATAAGGGTCAAAAACTAGCCTAGTGCGTGTTTAATGCATTAAAAAAAAAAAAAATAATAATTAGTTGCAGTTTAAAATTTTCCTCAAGAAGAAGCAGAAAATGATGAATCTGTTCTGAAATTGAACATGAAAAGCCGGAAAATTAAGATAAAGATATTTACTTATTGTTTAGCCCCCATGGAATATCTGGTTTTATGCTCTAACCTTATTCCTTGCTTCTCAAAATCGTGATTTATTATAAATAAGTAATCTCTAATTAACAAAATTAAATTGTTTTCCACGGAAGATGTGAAAATATCCGAAGTCCCCAAAGGGTGAACAAATACATAGGTTTAGATACAAAATTATTATGTACAAAATTGAATCTTTATTGCTTAATTACTTCTTTAATGGAATAGATCGTTGCTCTCTTCTGTTCTATGTATATGTATACCTGGGTTCACAAGACTCGGAAATGCTGCATAATTATATTGTCTAGTTCTAATAGAGTATCGGGTTTTACTTTCCAATGTTGTAGCCTGATTTCCAAAGACGTAAATAAATAAGTAATAATACTATATATATTATAATAATAAATAAGTAAAGTAATAATAAATAAATCAGTAATTTCTAATGAACAAAATTAAATTGTTTTCGACGGAAGACATGAAAATACCTGCAGTTCCCGAAGGGTGAACAAATACATTGGTTTGGAAACAAAACCATTGTGATAAAATGAAATGTCTAATTTATGCTTAATTACTCCCTTAATGGAATAGATCACAATTCTCTTCTGTTCTATGAATATTTAAAACTGGGTTCACAAGCCTCGGGAATGCTACATAATTCTATTTTCTGAGGAGGTATTGATTCTCATGTAAATTGACATTCTTTAATGGGGATGAGGGGATATTCATTTATGTTATCCATCCCCGGGATCAGGACAACAGAATCTTGTTTAGTCTCAAATCTTGAATGACAATTCGTCTCCAAAGTTTCTGTTTCATTGAGCTGTTATATGTTTGATTTGTATTGAAGGGAAAAGCAGAGAGTTTTAATTGCTTCTATTTATGTTTTACTGCATCATATCCCAGTCGTATTACGATCTTAATGACTGCCTGCTAGGATAGTAAATAGGGAACGCAATCCTGAATAATGGAAGAAGATGAAATTGGAAGTTGATTAATGATATTGAAATAATTGCTAATTATGTATGGTTTATATACTTTAAGTCTGCGAACCAAGATTAGATTATTGGAAGGAACAGTGAGGATAGTGGTCAAGCATGGCTCTGAGACGTGGGTGCTTTGAAAGATGGAGGAGGATTTATTGGATGTTTTCCAGAGGAATTGTCAACGGCTTTTTTGGGTACCCGTCTGACTAACCATATTTTAAACAGTAAGCTGTGCGAAAAATGTGGTTATATCCAGCTTTCTAAGACTATCAAGCAGTTCTTGGTAACAAACTGTAAGTAAGGAGCGACCTGGCTCAATGGTAACCGAACCTCTAAAAAATGGGGTTTTGACACCAATTCGTACTACTACTGCTACTACTAACAACTTACCGCATCACCAAGCCGCCTGAGGCCGACACAGCTACGCATGCTCCTCCTCCATCCCAGTCCATTCGAAGCCTCCCTTTTTACACCCTTCTAGGAAGTTCCCATATTTTTAAATCTTTATTTATGACGTCCTCCCACCCCGGACGAGGACGACCTGCTTTCCGTTTAGCCCTAGACGGTTGCCAAAAAGGACAATCTTCGGCAATCCGTCATCCCTCATCCGCACAACTTGCCCTAGCCATATCAACCTTTCTTTCATTATAGCCCTAGAAAGCGGGGTTGAACCACATTTTTGTACAGCCTACAGCTAGAAATACGGTCAGTCGACCGGGTACCCAGAACAATCTGGAAAACAACTAGCAAATCTTCATCCACTTTCCGGAGTGTCCTCGCTTCAGAGCCATGTTTGACCACTGTCATCACTGTAGCTTCTAATATTCTAATCTTCGATTGCAGACTTATCTTCCTATTTTTCCAAACTTTATTTAACTTTAAAAAACATCCTGAGCCTCGGCTATTCTACTTTTAACATTTTCACTGCTCCCACCGTTTTTACTAATAATACTACCAAGGTAAGTGAAGCTGCCCACCTGATCAATCTTTTCACTACCCAACGTCACCTTTTCATCTTCATTATTCCTAGCCTTAGCAACTTAGTCTCCTTAAAATTAATTTTCAAACCTATTCTAGCACCCCGAACTCGCAAAACCTCTAGAAGTGCATTCATTTGGCTCACACTTTGATCTAGGATGCTTAAATCATCAGCATAATCTATGTCCAGGAGAGTTTTTCCTCCCCATTTGATTTCGTGTTCTCCCATTGTCCCATTGCCTTTCCTGTGCTTCTTAAGACAAAGTCCATCAAAATGATCCATATAAAGGGGGATAGAACACAACCCTGATTAACTCCTGATTTAATACGAAACCAACTGCTAACCTCATTTCCTACCTTAACCGCTGCAGTTTTATTCTCGTACATAGTACTAATTACTCTAATGTATTTGTCGTGTATACCATGCAAGTATAAGACCTTCGCTAAAGCTCTTCTATCAACAGAACCGAACGCTTGCTCATAATCTATAAAACTGAGGACCAAAGATGTTTGATAACTCAGGCACTTCTCAATTATTAACCTAGAGTGAAAATTCGATCGACAAATCCTCTACCTTTTCTAAAACCGCACTGTTCTTCTATTAAAACTTTGTCTACAGCATCTCTCAGACAAAAAAGTATCATATTACTAAGTAATTTGCTGCCTTCAGAGACCAGATTAATGCCTCAATAATTATCACACTCACTCTTATCACCTTTCTTATACAATGGTGTAATTAGGGCTTTTCTAAAATTAGTACTTTCCATTTTTCAAAAATCATATTCATAATCTGCAGTAACTTATTTCTAACCTAAGAGCCACCATATTTAAGAAACTTATTTACCACACTATCAGCACCTGGAACCTTATTATTTTTAATCCTTTGAATACTGTCGCTAATTCTTCTTCACAACACATATCTTCCTTCACATCCAAGGTATCACAAACTTATTCATTTTCCTTTAGGCTATATATTTTCCTGCAAATCTATTAGGTATATCAAAAGAATCGGATTTCTGTGCTGATTTCAAATGTATATGTATAATTAAGTTTAATCTTGCCCATCAAAGGTTGAGAGCCTGAGAAAATTTGCCTTATTTCTGGAAAAAGGGGAAACACACCCTAAAAGTCACAGAATCTTAATGAAAATCACACTTTTAGATTCAGCGTATCAGAGAACCCTACTATAAAGGTTTCAAGCTTATATCTGCAAAAATGTGGAATTTTGTATTGTTTGCCAGAATAAAGATCACGGATACGTGTTTATTTGTTGTTGTTTTTTTCCAAGGGTGATCGTATCGACTCAGTGGGCCTAGAATATCGGGAGAGGGCTCATTCTAACGAAATTAAAAGTTCTAGTGCCCTTTTTAAGTGACCAAAAAATTGGAGGGCAGCTAGGCCCCCTCTCACGCCCCTTCTTTTCTCAAAATCGAGCGGTCGAAATTTTTAGATAGCCATTTTAATCAGCAAAGTTGAAAGGCCGAATAACTATGCCTTTGGAGATATCATGAACCCTCACAGCTCCTGGGGAAAGGTCTTTAAGTTGTAAAAATTGCCCATTGTATAGAAATAGTATTTTTTATTGGGATGTATGCTTACATTTTTCGGGTGGGAGAGGGTGAATTTTCTGCTGGCTGGATTTTCCATGGGGAGGGAAGTTTCCAGGGGTTGATTTTTTCAGGGGAAATTTTATACTGGGGTTATTTGCCAGAATTCCTATATGAAACTCTTCTTATGTCTTACTTTCTCGTTGTGGAGTCAATTTTACAAGTGGAGATGTTAAGGGTGATTTTCCGGGGTAAATTTTCACCAGGACTGAATTGTCTAGAAAATAAATCTTTGGGGATGAGGGCTTTTTCCATGTAGGTGTTGTCAGATTTCTTGGCATTATTTAGAAAAAAAAAACGATCAGAAGTTAAATAAAAAAAATAAGCTTTTTCAACTGAAGGTAAGAAGCAACATTGAAACTTAAAACGAACAGAAATTATTCCGTATAGGCGGATGGTTGCTCTTGCTCAACACCTCGCTCTTTACGCTAAAGTTAGAATTATGTACCAATTCCTTAAGAACGACTCTTGAAACACAAGGTTCATTTAATTAGAACAATAAGAAGCTTTTTTTAAAATACTAAAAAAACTGTGAGGAAGGATTTAAGGGGAATTGGAAGTTCTTGGGAGAGTGTAAAGAGTGAGGATTTAAATAGATTGAAAAACCTAAGTGAGGCTATTCTTTGACCGGGAACAGCAAAAAAATAACAACCCAGATTCCTAAGTATCACGATATTATGTAGCCCACTAACAGGAGTGTCAATTCAAGAAAGTTCACTTGAAGAGGGGGGGGAGGCAATTTATTCATCAAAATACAGGGTATAATTTCGTTGGGTACCTATTTGTTAGCCAGTACACACTCGAGAATTTGGATCTACCGGTATGGGGTTGAAACAACTGAGACGCATGGAAGACAGATAGGATATACATAATTTGGGCTGTATATTTACACATTAGGGGGGAATTAAGTATAGCGGGGCTGTATATTTGCACATTAGGAGGGGCGTTGAGTATAGCGGGGCGTTATGCAAAATGTACCCTAACCTACCAAAATACCAACTAAATATTTATTTTAATATAGCTACAATGTAGTTTTCCACTGAGCCGAAGCTAATTGTTTCCGTATACAAACAACAATAAACCGATTATTGTCTGATTTTATATATCCAATTTCTCGAGCGTGTATTGGCTAACAGATAAGTACCTTTCGTCGTTTTTTTTTTCAGTGAAATACCTTAAAAGGGCTTTTGTCATGAAAATACCCCAAGAAGACATGGTTCAAATTTGTCGGGGTGGGGGGGGGGAGAGTAATTGTTACCCATACCTTCTCCAATTGATGCTCCTGATAGCTAATTTTGTCCTCCAGGATTATTATAATCTCTCTGTAATAGAGAGCCACATATTTTGACTTGAAAAGTTGGAAGAAGGACAAAGAAATAGCAGCTTAATTAATATATTAAGTGGTTATATATATTTTACAATATATCTTATTAATGTATTATAATATAGGCTGCTTAAGTAATATATTTTACTTCCGATTTAAAAAAAAAGTCTGGAAGGAAGATTCTACTCTTGGTAAAAGTTGACAATCAAGTGAACAGAAACAAATTTTTGCTAGTGGCTTAATTGTCACACTTATTACTGGGGAAGTTCCGCTATTGGCTGGTGTTATTATTTTTTATTCCTGAATTATTTCCCCCTTTTGTCGTCAGAAAAGCCCCTTTTGTTAGCCGAAATTCCATTACCACTTTCAAGTTGATGAATTCCAGGCTTCAAACGTGACTTACAAACGAATTTAGGAACAAAGGGGAGTTTTTGCTCTTATATCTTTTGGTAATTTAGAAACTGCTTCTGGAAAATATGGCTCCTTACTTGCTTTTGGCTGCCCTTTTTTTATTAATCTTTGGAAAATAATTGGCTGGCTGCCCATTATGACAAATAAATATAAATGCTCCTAAATCTGAGAATTTGGCTATTTGTGGGGCGTCAATCCTTTTCACTCAATGGTAGTGCACCTCTGGAAAGATTTGTATTAATACAAAAGGGAGATGTTGGACCAAAGGTATCCAGCCCAGTCCGCATCCTTTTCAACCCTATAAAGCCATGACTTACTGCCCTTAAGATGACTTTTTGCCAAGATGAGGTTGCCAAGATGACTCTTTGTCAATAAAAAAGCTTGTCTTGCAGTTTTCTGCTTCCCTTTAATTTAGCCGTACAAGAGGATACAGGGAATTTTCCCCTCCCATGTTGGTTGAAAGGATTCTTATCCTGAAAAATTTAAGGCTATGTGAAAAAAAATTCACTCTTTTCGTTTTCTTGACCACTTGAAAAATTACAGAAAAAATATAAATACGACAAACGGGTCTATGGCCAGCAGATGAAAAAAAAAAAAAAAAAAAATATTTCGCCCGTATCAAACAAGGCGTCTTCAGCGTAGACAAAAAAAAATAAACTAAAACTAAAATAGACTCACCTAAAAATATAATATAGGCTACAATTCCTTAAAATTTACAATTTGGAGCTACCTCCATGAAACCACCTCACAAAAGTAACTGGATTAAACCTTTTAAAATAACAAATGAACAAGGAATAAGTTATTGCGATATAATTTATTTTAAAAGGTTTAATCCAGTTACTTTTTTGAGGTGGTTTCATGAAGGTAGCTCCAAATTGTAAATTTTAAGCAATTGCATATTATATTTTTAGGTGAGTCTATTTTAGTTTTATGTACATTTTTTAGTTTTAGTTTATTTATTTTTTTGTCTACGCTGAAGACGCCTTGTTTGATACGGGCGAAATATTCGTTTTTGTTAGTTCTTTGTTTTCATTTACTGGCCATAGACCCGTTTGTCATATTTATATTTTTTCTGTCATGGCTGGCCAGTTCGACTTTAGATCTTTTATTTGAAAAATTAGTTTACCTCCTTTAGTATTTAAAAAAAAAAATTTTAAATACTCCTATATACATGTACCATGAGCAATCCCATAGAAATTATTTTTAAATTTACCTCAAAGAAACCTTTCTTACAGTTCCCTGGATCCAGTCCCTTGGTTGGAAATTCCTGCTTTAAGTTAAAGCCTAAGTTGGTACTTCCGAAACTCAGTTCATTGTCAAGCTGTGATGACACTATCGGGGAAACGGGTCTTACTGGCCCTTTGCCAAGAAAAAGGCTGTCTTGCAGTTTTTTTCTAATGAATGTGGCCGCACAAGATCAGGGTATCTACCCCCCAGCTGGTGCAAAGGATACTTTCTGAAAAATTCAAATTTATGTAAAAAATTTACTCGTTTTGTGTCCTCGGCCACTTGTTGAATTCTTCTTATGCAACCCTAGAATTTGCACCTTTGCATCTATATTGAATTAACACCCCTTTTCTAATTGTCACCAATCCCATGTGCTTTTTCTATCGCTTTTTCTATAGCACATTTGCTGCGCCTTGAAATATGTGAACCGAGGGAAATGTGGTGAAATTGGGCAAAAAAAACTACTAATACAAATTTTTAAGAGCATTTTTGCCACCTGACAAATTACTAAACACTAGTATGAACTTCGATATAAACGAAGTAAAATAAATTGTTTTAAATAAACAGTGAAACTTTAGCCATCCGTATTATAATATTAGTTTAGTTGTGAACTTTCGAGAATTTATGGTGTTAAGAGCGACAGTCTACTCTTTCGAGCTAGACCATATTACTAGTTTCAGCAGCTCGGCACTGCCCTCATCGACCCCTTATAGAATTGAGCTTATGGCACTGAGAAACTTAATTGACTACCATTCATCAGAATAAGAAAAGGAAACGTAAGTATGTTACTAATGGTGCCTGCTGAAACTTTCCCCGGATTAGGGAGGAGTTTACCCTTCAAAAAAAAAAATTCCTTGGGGGGGGGGCTAATTTTTTTCGCGAGATTTTCTTTATATTTTTTCTGAATATTTAGTAATTCGATGCGTGTGCCTATTTGTGATCTCTCATGGCGGGGGAGGGCTGAAGTCCTCTGAACCCATCTTCCTTTGAAGGCCCTTGCAAATTCTCTTATAGGACTAATCACTTTCCTTTTCAAACAACTTTTTACTAAAGATTGGCAAACATTTTCAAAGCCCACAACCCTAAATAACAACCCTGTTACTAACCTTGTTGTTTGAAAATAATTCGAATCAATGCAAGCGAAAATATTAATGAATGAATTTGCTGCGGCGCTTTGCAGCTTTATGCAACTCGGCCGCACAAGATCAAAACGCATCCATGAAACAATCGAGTCTTGAACGATCACAATTAATAGTTTCGGGGTTCACGGCAATCGGTTACAAATAGTCTGTTTTGAATGGGGAGACTAAAATGAAGATGTAAAATAATTCTAAAGGCGTCACCAATCGATACAGCTAGAGCAACTACCTTAAATAGTACGTGTAATTTAAAATCCGGTTCTGCTGGAAATGAATTTTGATTTTGAACGGCAAATCTGGAAGTTTATTTTTGGTCAATTTAGGACCATGGCACGCTGTAGGCCCAAAATGCCTTGGAAGGTTATTTTTGTTAATTGTATTCGGTTTAGTATTATGGGCCGTGTTTTGGGGCCTATGTTCCCTCATCCCTCCGAGGTCTTGCAATTTTTCAGGTTTTATTGTTTTCTTTTATATATTTTCCATATAATATGCCTATTCTCGTGTTATTGTTTTTTAAAGGAGTTTTCAGACAACTGATGTAACGGTTATAATCATTTTGTGATTTTTGAAATTTTAATAATGAAATAGAGGTGCAGTTAATAAATGAAAATTATAAAAGAATTATTCATGAATTGATAAAATAAAAATATATTAAAAATGAATAAAAAAATAATAAAAAATATTATTAATAATTAAGTAATCTAAATTAAAAGATACATTATTAATTAATTAGAAATTGAAAATGATTTTGTTAATAAATACAAATTTTGTTAAAATTTGGTCTGAAAATTTTGTGGGAAAACGGGAGGGGACGCAAATCAAGATAATTACCCCGTGCGCAAGAGGAGCCAGACCCGCCACTGATGAGATGGCGTTCATCTCATCATGTTCGATTCTGACATCCATTACAATAATCAATTCTTTTGTTGATTTCCTACAAATATATGCTGAGAGAGGCTAGCCTAGTTGGCTATACAATTTTTTTTTCAAATCTTATGTTTTTTCTTTTTTAAATTTCCATTCCAATTATTACTTTTCTGAGAATTGATGCCTAACAATTTTTATTAGCTAACAAAATTAAGCAGGCAAGTTGTGCATGTTTTGTTTTTGTTATACTTCCACGCCTTAACCTATCTCTGGCCAGACATCTATGTTATAGCGACTCCCGACTCAGCAAAGTATCCAAATTTAAGGCATAGAAGTCACTTTCTGAAATTGCACATTCTGCCAATCAAGAATCTTCTTCGTCACTATATTAATCATTTGTACTGAAAAGGGGTATTGAGATAGATGTCTAGCTATATTTCTAAGCCAGATATCAGTTTGGCAATGTGTTTTAACTTACCATTGGAGTCTAAAACATACTCGGGTAAGTTTAGTTGCACAGTTACAACGATCTCTCAACCCGTAAAAATGGTTTCTTAACCTTGAAAGAAGTTACTGTCTCCCAGTTTTTTCTGTCTCGCTGTTAAAAATAGTAAAAGAGCACAGCACTAGTTTTTTTTTTTTTTTTTTTTTTTTTTTTTTTTTTTTTTTTTTAGAATCGTATAAACTGTTTTTAAGAAAGTTTATAGAATTTTTAAAAGAAAAAAAGTACTGGGGTCTATTATAATTCATTAAAGGATATTATAAGCTTCCTTTAACAGCGCTTAATGCACCTGCTTTTATGGTATTTTCAAATTTCTCGCCAAAATAGAGTGAAGACGACATCGTTTTTCCACGGTTGTTTTTAAAGACTGTGAGGGTTTTATAACTGTGTCTGAACTTACCATGAACACGGCACCGTTTTCCCATTTTTTTTTTTTTCAGGCTGAAAGGCTGTTTTATGTGTGACTGAACTTAACCAGAATATTTTTTATTTTTAATTTGATTGCGCTACACAAAAAGTACATCAATTGGGGATCGGTTTAGTAGCCAATTCAGTCAAATTTTTAAAAACATACGGCTATGGAAAATTCGTAAAAATTGTTTTCTTAGGGAGGGTAGAGACATTTCATGTACATATACCCTAATGTGGTCATCTTATTCCGTAATGAATTCTGAGCACTGATTTATCATTGGCATATTAGTGAGGAGGATGAAGTGCCTACTGAATAATCATTTGACTTTTGATGAGAGATTTGTCAAAGGCAATAAAACACTATTTTACTTCCAGGCTTTGAAATAGTTGTGGACAAAAGAGAATGGCTTCATTGATGTATAGCTGGTAAGCTGCTTTTTTCCTCTTTCCTCTGTATTTTCCTAAAATGTTGGAAAGTTTTTGTAAACTTGCCCTTTTGGGAAGAATTACAAAGAGAAATTCGACATATAAGCCTATCCAGCTTGTTCCTCGTGATTTTTCATTGAAATAGAGAGAGAGAAGGGAAAGAGCGAATTTTCTTTGAAATTGAGAAAGAAAGAGTGGAAAGGAGAGACAGTTTTTCATAGAAACTGAGAGAGAGAGAGAGGGAGGAGAGGAGAGGTGGGAGGTAAAGAGAATATTAACACGAGAAGTGTCTCAAAGTCAAAAAGCTGTTTTGAACTTTATTTAGGCTTTTTTCTTTTTATCATAAAAAATTTGGGTTAAGCTACCCCAAAATTCCATACATAGTTAATTACCCACTGCCTCAAGGAATTCATAATGGTGAACCCCAATCGACTGGGGTTTCTAGGACTTTTGCTTGGATACAATACTCAACAAGAGACTGGATTTTGATACAGCTGGATTTTGCCTTACCTTAGACCTTAGATCATCCTGTACCTACAGAGGCGCTTAGGACATCCAAAAAGAGTCTTCAGTCATCTCATCTCTCAGTGTTGCAGCCGCCCAGACATCGTCCTATTCGTGTTGGATTGAGGTATTGAGATTTTGCAGGGGAGTGACAATAAGGTTTTTGAACTTTTTAAAAGAACGGCGTTTATTCAGGATCAAAATAGCTACCAAAGGAAAGAAAACTATTCTCTGACCCCCCCCCCCCTCTGCTCATTATTCCCGGAAGACGTTTTCCGAAAGAAAGAAAGCGCCATTGAATGTTGAGTAAAAATACTTGTTGAGTAAAAATGTTTATAGAGAAACCCCTTCAAGTTTGGTCATGTTTGTCCCATTTTCTTTCTTTGAAGGGGAAACAGTTTGTGATATTTATCGAAATCAAATTTACCATATGTTTTAAATTCAATATTCCAATTCAATATTATTGCTTAATTGAACTTTAGTAAGTGTGCTGAGAAATTTTCCGGTCACGGTTAGACCAGCACAAGTTTCGTCTTGACAAGCAATTATTGGTTCATTTAGAATTCGGAGCTACAGATTTTAAACCTCATGTTTTTCTTATCAAGTTTTCACTTCCAATTAGTTTTCCGAAAATTCGCTTAATTTATGTACTGCATTTTCTGCCATCTATTTAATTAATATGTAGATGGCAAATAAATACCTCATTTTGGAAACTTTTTATCCTTGTTTGGAGCCTTTTCTGCCCGCACTGAGCTAAAGGGGTTAGACACACGTAGTTTTTTTTTCACCACCCCTTTACCAAATTGACGTTTGACGCCGAAAAGAGCGTCGATATGAGCTTGAAAAGTTTTCTAGCATTTTGTGCCGATTTGCTAAAACGGCATCGAATTTCATCATGAACATCGTAAAAAAAGAAATCCTCAATCGTTACCTTTTCTTCAGCAGGAAAATCAAAAGAACTAAATAATAGTAGTAATAACTAAATATTTAATCATAAAAGACTTCATAATTTAATAATGAAAGAACTTAAAATTTAAATAATTTTTTAATTAAACAAAAATAAAATAATAAAAAAAACAATATTAAAAGAACTTATAATAAAAAAACTAAATAATAAGTTGAGATTAATCATGGAACTATTGAAAAAAATCCAGGTGACTATTGGTGTCTATGATGTTTAATCTTGAAAACCTTGCGCAAAAGGCATTGTTTTTGTACCGCTATCGTTAGTCCACTGAGCTTCTGAAATCAGTGTCCGAAAAAATATACATGTATCCAGCCTTTAAGGGGATAAGCACCGTTCAAACCGACAGTTCAAAAGCAAGAGAGAGAGAAAAAGAAAGAAAGAAGACTCCTTACCCCTTTTGCTTCAATGTCTTGCCATAAAAATTTACCGGATGTTTTGAGGTTTACCTATGGGTTTGATCCCGACATTATAGGTCCTACATTATAGTAGGACCTAGTCAAATCCGTCTCTGAAAATTATTTAGAGCTTAATGATAAAAGATCCTGTTGGTGATGTTTCTTTTTCTTGTTAGTGATTAATCCTTATTTTTAGGAAATATAATTGCTAATATACACGGTTATGAATCAGTCAAGGTTTTAATTAAACAATTTATTGATATATTAATTAAAATTCCTCAGTTTATGTATTATTAAATAAAAAAAAACAAGTTTTTTTTTTAACTGAAAGTAAGGAGCGACATTAAAACTTGAAACTAATAGAAATTATTCCGTATATGAAAGGGGCTGTCCCTTCCTCAACGTCTCGCTCTTTACGCTAAAGTTTTTTTATTGTTTAAAAAGAATAGAGTTGTGAGAAAGAGTCAAACTTTAGCGTAAAGAGCGAGACGTTGAGAAGGGGACAGTCCCTTTCATATACGGAATTATTTCTGTTCGTTTTAAGTTTTAATGTTGCTCATTACTTTCAGTTAAGAACACTTTTTTTTAAGTTAATTTTTGAACTTTTTTGAATTAATTCAGGTTTTGATTTTGGCTCACCGAACATAAATAATTAAAACAAAATTTGCATATTAGTTTTACTTCTATTTGGTTAAATGGCTCTCTCGAAACTTGTTTAATTTTATTTACGAATGTTGTTATTAGTAGTAAATATACGTAACTTACGAATTAACATACGTAACGAACTTCTATATTCAAATATTTTTAATATGTATATTAGGGGGTTCGCCCCCTAGCCAATACCTCGCTCTTTACGCTAAAGTTCGAATTTTGTTTCAATTCTTTAAAAATGACCTCTTAATCACAAAGGCCGTTGCTTAGAATAAATAGCTCTTATGAAAGTACTAAAAAATCTTTGGCTTAAAGAGCGAGGTATTAACTTGAGGGTGAACCCAATCATATACGTAATAATTTCTGTTCGTTTTAAGTTTTGATGTTGTTCCTTACTTTCAGTTGAAAAACTTTTTCTTTATTTAATTTCTGATCGTTTTTTAAATAGTGCTGAGAAATCCGGTGCCCCCTTCATAGCAATGTCCCTTTCCCCATGAAAACTTCCTCCGTGGAAATATCCTCCCACCTAACCCCCGACCGCCCCCCCCCTACTACCAGAAAAAATCCCCCCTGAAAACATCAGTATACTTCCCAATAACCAATACTATATGTAAACATTGGGTAAAGTTCATAACTTTCAGCCCTCCCCCGGGGACTTTTGGGGATTACGTTATCCTAAAAGACATAGTTATTATGTATTTGACCATGCTGAACAAAATGGCTATCCCAAAATTTTGATCGGGTGACTTTAGGAAAAAAATGAGCGTGCGAGGGGGCCTAGTTGCCCTCTATTTTTTTGTCACTTAAAAAGGGTACTAGAACTTTTAGTTTCCATTCGAATGAGCCCTCCCGCGATATTCTAGGACCACTGGGTCAATACGATCACCCCTGGGAATACAAAAGAAACAAATAAACACGCATCGGTGATCTTTCTTCTGGCAACAAATACAAAATTCCACTTTTTCGCAGATATGAGCTTTGAACCTCTGCAGTAGAGTTCTCTGATACGCTGAATCTGATGGTGTGATTTTACGGTTCTATAATTTTTAGGGGGTGTTTCCCCCTTTTTTTGAGAATCAGGCAAATTTTCTCAGGCGCGTAACCTTTGATTGGTAGAACTAAACTTGATGAAACTTATATATTTGAAATCAACATTAAAATATAATTTTTTTATTGTATCTATTGGTTTCAAAATTCCTTTTTTTAGAGTTTCGGTTACTATTGAGCCGGGTCGCTCCTTACTTACAGTTCGTTAGCATGAACTGTTTGATACTTATTAATCTTAAAATTAGATTTGACTCGCAATAATCTTAAAATTAGATTGAACCCCCCCCCCGAAAAAAATATTTTTATAAGCCCCCTTCCCCTGAAAAAAAATCCTGGATAAGGCCCTGAGTGAACGTCGTGTTTTCTGTTACGTATCTTATAACACACCTAAAAAACTAAACGGATCTTACTTCATATGTTTTTGCGTTCTTGCGAAAATTCAATCTTTTGGAGATGAAAAAAAAAATGTTTAATAATTGGAGTCTCTTAAAACTGTTTAATCTTTCGATTTAGATAAGATAAGATAAGATTTATTCATAATCAATTAATCTTAAAAGAAAATACATTGTGCTAATCCCCCAAAGGCTCCTAGGCCTGTAATAGAAGGGGAATACATATCGTTTAAATCAAACACTAAATCAATAGAAAAACATTAAAATAGGCCTACATTGAATAATCCAACCAATACATACAATCCAACCACAACACTCCTAATCCCCCTCGAACGGCTCCATGGCCAGGGATACAAGGGAGAATGATAAAAAAAAAGAAAATACAATATATCCAAACAACCATAAAAAAGAAATCAATCGCCACATTTACCTTTTGTAGGCTACTTCCTCTATTCAACACACTTCAAACTTAGAGCCAGAAAAAAACATTGGAATAGAATATCATTCCAGAAAACTTTTCTTCTATAGGATAGATTTCTAGTAATTAAATAGTGGAAGTGTTTTGGATTTGTGCTCTGTGAAATTCTCTGTAATTTTTTTACAATAATTAAATACGCAAACCTTTATTCTCTCTTTGGGTTTTTATTCTTCCTTTTGATAAATCTTTCGGATTAACAATTTGTTTGTAGATGTTCATTGTAGGCAATGAACCTTGGCCGTAGCTGTGTTGGCCTCAGGCGGCTTGGTGCTGTGATGAGTTGTTAGTAGTAGTTAGTAGTAATGAACCTTGGCAGTATTGGTTTTTAATTGTTGCAGAGATTTTACCAATGATCTCTGGACAATCACGAGTTGAGGGAAGTGCAACATATCCATATGGTAATTTCGCATTAGACTGGCCTCTCTAAAGAAGTCATATAGAAGATGCTAGATGCTACAGTCAAATGAGCATTGAAAAACACATTTTTATACAAGATGATTCAAGACACCGCTGAGAGAAATACTTTGTCTAGCGTCGTTTTAATTGCGTATACGATATTAAACTGTGGTTTTTTGGAGTTTAGATGAGGAAAAAGGTACCTAAGGTTAGGTTACGTATTTAATATATGTTATGCTTTGCCCCCCCCCCCACTTCCCCCTAATGTGCAAATATATAGCCCAAATTTGTTTCTAAACTATTATATAGTCATCCTATTTTATCTTATTTCATTAGCATTAACCAAAGTTAACTTTCTAGAAAGGCCCATCTAATGCGAAAGTACCTATAGGGAATGGGCTTCAATCATGCAAATAAAAGTGTTCATCTCTGTGAAAAATACTATCCATGAAATGTCTGTTTTCAACGGGAAATTTGCGTAGTTTTGGGTCATTGCTCCTGAGGCGGCACAATGAGGGTTTAGTCACGCACAGAGGTACATTTTTCAGCTATCTCAACTATTTTGATCAAAATGGCTACTCTTTCTGTTCGGAAAAAGGACACTAGAACTTTTATCCTACGATTAAATGTACCCCTCCAAACTCTTCCTGGTGGGGTTGGCTGATTATTCGATTTTGAAAAATCAATTTGCTTATGATCGATGTTGAGGTGAGTGTGTTTAAAGTGCTATTAAAACCCAATGTCAATCGTGTCGTACTTATAAATTCTTAGAAACGAAATTTATTTTCGATAACATGGTAACGTTCGCTGATGATGTAGCAGAAAAATGGCGTAATGATGCCACCGGACCAAATACCACATCATAGGCTGCTGCGTAGGATGCATGAACTGCTCAATAGTTATATGTGGATTCTCTGAACCTTAGATGCGACAATTTTGCTTATTGACGTAGCCTCTAAGACGGAAATGAAATTCATTCTACAACACCCTTTGTACTAAAATTATCATCGTAAATGTCATCTTATCCTCGTGTCATTCATAAATGTCAAAAATGAAACAAAATTGTTGTCAACTCATGAATATTATTAAACTTCCAAAACAAAATACTGTGTATTTATTCTCCAAACGTTATATGGCCAATTCTTTACTATGGTTTTCAGTTTTTCGCTAACGAGTAACCGTAGAATAAGAAAGGTTAACACCTTTTTGTAGAAATCCCTTTGGAGAGAAACGAATATAATATAACTAGAATTCACCTGAGTCACGTTCTGAGCTTTTTCTTAGCGAGATTGAATTACTGGCCATCCAATGAGGAAACACTGTACGAGAAAATCAAATCAAGTAATCATGGCTATCCAACTGACACCATCATTCGAAAGTGTCTACTTCAAAAGAAGGGAATTTTCTTCCTATTGTAGCCAATTCAGTTAATGAAAGACTAGAAATTGTAGAACCATCGTCTTCTTTCTTTTTCTAAGAGATATTTACGACACGAACGTAAGACACCTAAACTGTCATATTCTACTGTGTATTCCTAGTTCTTTGGCTTGTACAGGTTTACCAGTTCTTTGGCTTGCACATGGTTTAGAAGCCATAGGCTTACCAAGACTGAGGCATTAATTGGTCGCATTTTGCATAGATTTTGGCTGTGAAAATTTAGATGGGGATATGTGACTTTTTTTGTAAAACCCAGATATAAACTTAAAATTGTTTTAAACTTCAAACTAAGCAAGCTTTTTCGATTGTTTTATTTCATTTACTCAAAAAATCTGTCATCCTTCATCCGCAAAACTTGTCCTAGCCTTCTTCATCTTCATCTGATCACAGCACTTGAAAGTGGTATAGAATAACATTTTTCGTACAATTTACTGTTTGAAATACGGTCGGTCAATCAGTACGCCAAATTATACGTAGACAGTGCCTCTGGAAAACATCAGCAATCCCTCCTCTGTCTTTCGGAACACGTATATTTCAGAAGCATCAAAAATCTCAGAATTCAGAAAACATCAACAATCCCTCCTCTGTCTTTCAGAGCACCCATATTTCAGAAGCATCAACAATCTCAGAATTCAGAAAACATCAACAATCCCTCCTCTGTCTTTCAGAGCACCCATATTTCAGAAGCATCAACGATCTCAGAATTCAGAAAACATCAACAATCCCTCCTCTGTCTTTTAGAGCACCCATATTTCAGAAGCATCAACAATCTCAGAATTCAGAAAACATCAACAATTCCTCCTCTGTCTTTCAGAGCACCCATATTTCAGAAGCATACTTGACCACTGTCATCACTGAAGCTTCCAATATAATCCTGGTTCGCAGACTTGTCTTACAACCTTTTTTTCAACTGCGAAAAATACCCTGGGCCTTGGCTATTCTACTTTTAACATCTTAACTGCATCCACCATCTTTACTAAAATACTACACAAGTAAGTGACTTTTGAATAGGCAGAATTACTATATGAAATCAATAATAAAGTATCGATTACTGACAGGGCTGTAGGTTGATGAATTGACAGGTCTCTAAAACCGACTGGATTTTAATGTAGGCGAAGTGCGACACAACTTTGATATAATATATATGTTGGTGTTATATTTAACAAATGTGTTTGATAGCTAAATGTAATTTTAATAGGAGGTTAAAAACTAAACAGCCGTTTAGTGACGGAAAACGGTAGTTTAAGCGTGAAAATGCACCTGTTCTAACAGTAGCGTCAATTCGCGAAAATACTAAATTTTTTCAAAGAAAACAACAAAAAAGCATTTCTAATAAAAATGCCAAAAACATATATTTATTTAAATTTAGGGTGAGGGAAAAAATATAGTGGTGAACATGTCCCTTCCGCCCCACTCCAATTGACGCCTCTGTTTTAGCCCAGATTTAAACCAAGGTGTTCAGATTTTGGTGCACTTTATGTTCCACCCCAAAGTTGTTTCGTAATTGGTTGGTGGTTCGCGGGGCAATCCTGAGGCAATGCGCCACTTCGCCCTTCTCCTACCTGTATGTGCGACTTCTTATGACAATTCCTTTTCCAACAACATTAGAATCAACGGAATGGCTAAGTAAAATTAAGAAACCTACTTTAACTACTTTAAGTCGATAAACTACTTTATCGACTTCGTTTGTTATCACTTCAATTTGTTTCCCATTTCCGTTATGCATTGAGGGATTTTTTTTTCTGATCTTTATTGTTCATTGTCACAAAATGACAGACTGCTAAGAAGGGTCCCTTTGTCAGCTGTTACGACTATTTTATTGGTTGGTAATATAATTACGAAAAAAACAGCAGGCGTATTTTTAATACTTTGTATATTATTGAACTACGTGTTGGTTACTGTAGAAATTGGCGTTTGGAATTCAGAAAGAATATTTTTTTTTTAGCTTTGTGAAAAGCGACACCCAGAATCTTGTTTATAAAGTAGGGGATAGGTCTATAGACGAATTCAGCTAAATATTTCCTAAGGAATACTGTATCAGGGGATTTTTTGCGGAGATTTCTGGTACCGCAAAAATTTCAGTATTTGCGATTATCGATGGAACTATTTTATTGCTAGTTTGTTCCTATTGATGGTCAGTCTGTCGCAGTTGAATGTTTAGAATGTACCTCCCCCCCCCCGAAAAAAGAAAACACGAGGCTGTGAAAATTATTGCCTAATTTCATATATATTGCCAATTATTTACTGTTTTGAAGTACCTGCCCGTCCCCTCTCAATATAAATAAAAATCCGTGCGCACGCGCTGAAAATCAGGTATACACTGTCTTGGTCTTTAGTATATGGGTGTTGTCATTAGATTTTTGTTGGGTATGAGCAATGCTTTATCCAGTATTCTTGTTGGGAAAAGTATTTTTGTCGGGGGGTCCAGACTAAAATTTTACAAAACTCATAAATTTGTTCATATTCATTGTTTTACTTTTTTTACGAGTCGGGCAAATATTTCGATGGGGAGGGGGGTTAAACTCGGTAACCCCCTTGAACGATACCCCGATTGTTACGGGGAATATCTCCATTCCCATGTCCAGGTATGAGTATACTGTAAAAATATGTGAAGATTTGTAAACCCTTTCTCTTTCAAAGAATTTTATGCAAAAGATCACTGAGTTCAAAAAATTTATTCCGGTCCTAAAGCATCAATTTCCCCCTTGGTTCTCATTCCGTGAAATCCTGATTTGAAATGCTTATAGGCTTTTTAAATATATCCCAATTTTATTCAAAAACACAAATAGGACTTTGCAGAAAAGGAACATCTTCGGCTTGAAATAGGCAGTTCTTTATAATTAAGCAAAATACACTATTATCTTCCACGAATGTTCTTCATGGTTTGAGACAAGGATCATTATTTGACTTGCAAAAATGTCAAATCTCATTTATTTTAGACGTGACACCAACTAGTATGAATAAAAATTTGAAACAGTTTTGAGCAAACAGTTTTGAGCAAAATTCTAAAGAATTTCAATTCTTTTTCAATTTTACTGTCTAGTCGCAAGAGTAGTCGGCAGTACTGTTGCTGTTTGTCTCTCTTTTGTTGAGTACTTTTACTTTATTAAAAAAAAAACAAGTTTTTTTAACTGAAAGTAAGGAGCGACGTTAAAACTTAAAACGAACAGGAATTATTCCGTACATGAAAGGGGCTGTCCCCTCCTCAGCGCCTCGCTCTTTGTGTTTTTTTTTATTTAATTTCTGAACGTTTTTGAATTAATGCAGCTTTGATTTCGGCTCACCGCACATGAATAATTAAAACGAAATTTGCACATTAATTTTTCCTTTTTTTTTGGCTAAATGGCTTTCTCGAAATTTTGTTCTGACGTAACTTACGCAACGAATTTCTATATTCGTATTTTTTTATTACGTATATTAGGGAGTTCACCCCCTAGTCAATACCTTGCTCTTTACGCTAAAGTTCGAATTTGTTCGAATTACAAGCCCCTGAATCACAAAGGCCGGTTAATTAGAATAGATAGCTCTTTTTAAATAACTAAAAAAAGCTTCAGCTTAAAGGGCGAGGTATTGACTAGGAGATGTACCCCCTCATATACGTAATCCTTTCTGTTCGTTTTAAGTTTTAATGTTGCCTATTACTTTCAGTTGAAAATTTTTTTTTTTATTTAATTTCTGATCGTTTTTTAAATAATGCTGGGAAATCCTGCGCCCCCTTCATAGAAATTCCCCTTCCCCCATGGAAACATCCTCCATGGAAAGATCATCCCCCTGTAACCCCTACTCCGACCCCGATCCCTCACCAGAAAGAAATTCCTTCTCAACACGCATGTATAATTCCCAATAACCAATATTATATGAAAATAATGGGCAATGTTTACATCGTATAGCTCTTCCCCTTGGAATACTGGGGGAACAATTCATCCTCAAGGGCATATTTATTAAATTTTTGACCATGTTGAACAAACCTGCCATCTCAAAACTCCAAGTAGGTGACTTTGGGAAAAAATGAGTCTGGGAGGGGGCCAAATTACCCTATAGTTTTTTTGGTCTCTGAAACAGGGCGCTATAAGTTTTAATTTCCGTTTGAATTAACCCCTTCACAATATTATAGCACCACTGGGTCAATACGATCATCCCTGAAAAAAAAAGAAGAAAAAAAAACACGCATCCGTGATCTTGCTTCTGTCAAAAAATACAAAATTCCACATTTTTGCAGATAGGAGGTTCAAACTTATAGAGTAGAGTTCTCTGATACGCTAAATTTGATGGTGTGATTTTCAGTCACACCATGAAAGTTCTATGACTTTTAGGTGTTGTTTCCCCCTTTTTTCGAAAATGAGGCAAATTTTCTTAGGCGCGTAACTTTTGATGCGTAAGCCTAAACTTGATGAACTTAAATATTTGAAACCCGTTTTTTAAAGTTTCGGTTACTATAATTGAGCCGGGTCGCTCCTTATTTACAGTTCGTTACCACGAACTGTTTGATTTGGGGGTATGTTTACTTTTCTAACTCACTTAGACTACGCTAAAGTGTAAGGGATCGTAGTATTTTTTAAATCCTAATCAAGGGCACCAACAGGAAAGTGTAGAAAGAAGTCGTAGAAGGGAAGTACAGAGAGGAAGTGTTCAACCTCCCTCCCCTAGAGGACCAGAATATACAAAAGTGAAAAATTTTGAATTTTTTCAAACTTTAAGCCCACGTACTGGAAAAAGATCAAGGACTTTCATTCCCCCCTGAAAATGTCTTTGGGCAACCTTGTTGTCATTATACCCATTTAAAAGCGTCAAATCCCCCGTTTTTAGTTTCTTTATCCCATACTCTATATAACTGAATTTATAGGTAAATCTAGGAAATTGTGTAGTCATTTTTAACGAAATATCTTTTTCTGAGAGTTTTTTTTATAATCCCTATCCTCTTTAAGTATTTTTGATGTTTGGTTAGAGGATATTGCGCCCCATTTTCTCTGAACAAGACCAACAGAGAAATTTCTTCACTTTTTGTATTAAATAAAAACCAAAACTCGTGTTTCAAGTGAAAGTAGAGAGCGACATGTATGAGGCAAACAGAAATTACTCTGTGTATGAGGGTGCTACCGCCCCCCCCCCGCTCTGTACACTTAAAGTTTTATAGTGCTGCGCTGAAAGTATTTATTGGTGGATTTGTGCTTGAGCAGTTCTTCTTAAGACGTTGGGGACAGAAAGTCAAACTTAAGCATAAAGAGGAGAGGGGTTGTGGATGGAGCAGCTCCCCTTATTTATGGAACATTTATATCAGTTTTAAGCATTAATGTCATTCATTATTTTTATCTGAATAAACCCGTTTTCTATTTGATTTTTGGTCGTTTTGATACCATACTCATACAGGATTACAGGGTTACCCACTGCGGCACAGTCTCGTGACGAGTAAAGAGGCTTCGTCAACGCCCTATGTGCCATCAATGACCTTTGAGGATCTAAAGTCTAAGGTAAGGATTATCCTGAGTATGATTAAATAAAAAAAATACAAGTTTTTTTAACCGAAAGTAAGAAGAGACATTAAAACTTAAAACGAACAGAAATTATTCCGTTGTGATGTCCCCTCCTCAACACCTCGTTCTTTACGCTAAAGTTTTTTATTGTTTTAAAAAATAAAGCTGTGAGAAGAGTCAAACTTTAGTGTAAAGAGCGAGGCGTTGAGGGGGGACAGCCCCACAACGCCTGTCCGTTTAAGTTTTAATGACGCTCCTTACTTTCAGTTAAAAAAACTTTAAATCCCGTCAAATTTAATTTCTGATCGTTTTTGAATTAATGCAGCTTTGATTTTGGCTCACCGTACATTAATAATTAAAACTAAATTTGCATATTAATTTTTTTTTTTTTTTTTTTTTTTTTGGCTAAATGGCTTTCTCATAATTTTGTTCTCACTTAACTTACGAATTACTTACGTAACGAACTTCTATATTCATAAATTTTTATTACGTATATTAGGGATCTCGCCCCCTAGTCAATACCTTGCTCTTTACGCTAAAGTTCAAATTTTGTTCCGATTCTTTCAGAATGACCTCTTAATCACAAAAGCCGTTAATTAGAATAAATAGCCTTGTTGAAAGTACAAAAGAGAAACTTTAGCGTAAAGAGCGATTTCATGACCAGGGGGTGAAGCCCCTTATATACGCAATAATTTCAGTTCGTTTTAAGTTTTGATGTTGCTCCTTACCTTCAGTTGGAAAAATTGTTGTTTTTTAATTTAATTTCTGATTGTTTTTTTTAATAATGCTGGGAAATCCGGCGCCCCTTCGTAGCCATTTCCCTTCCGCCATGCAAACTTCCTCCATGGAAACATCCTCCCACGTAGCACCCGACCCCCCCCCCCAAATACCAGAAAAATCCCCCTGAAAACTTCTGTAGGCTTCCCAATAACCAATATTATATGTAAACATTGGGCAAAGTTCATTAGTTACTGTATTTTTCGACCATGCTGAACAAAATGGCTATCTCAAAATTTTTATCGGGTGACTTTGGGAAAAAATGAGTGTGGGAGGGGGCCTAGTTGCCCTCCATTTTATTTGGTCACTTAAAAGGGTACTAGAACTTTTAATTGCCTTTCGAATGAGCCCTCCCGCGACATACTAGGACCATTGGGTCGAAACGATCACCCCTGAAAAAAAACAAAAAAAAACAAGCATCCGTGATCTTTCTTCTGGCAAAAAATACAAAATTCCACATTTTTGAAGATAGGAGCTTGAAACTTCTATAGTAGGGTTCTCTGATACGCTAAATCTGATGGTATGATTTTCATTAAAGTTCTATGACTTTTAGGGGGTGTTTTCCCCTGTTTTCGAAAATAAGGCAAATTTTCTCAGGCGTGCTACTTTTGATCGGTAAGACTAAACTTGATGAAACTTATAAATTTGAAATCAGCATAAAAATATGATTCTTTTGGTGTATCTATTGGTATCGAAATTTAATTTCTTAGAATTTCGGTTACTATTGAGCTGGGTCGCTCCTTACTTACAGTTTGTTACCACGAACTATTTGATATTCTTGTCTTTTTGGTTAGCTTTTTTGCAAGTTGAACTCAATTTTTTTTTGGTCACTTAAAAAGGGCACTAGGACTTTTAATTTCCTTTCGATTCGGTTAGGAATATGAAACTTTCAGTGATGAGTCTATAGGCTAAAGTATATCACGGGAAGGTATTTTGAAGAACCTACCCCCACTTCTTCTTCCTCTAGAGGGTAGAGGGCTTTGATTTCGCCTACATGACAGGTACTATTACCTGTCATGTGGTGTAAACCTCATTAGCGTAAACATCGCTCTTTACGCTAAATTTCAAATGCTGTTGCGATTCTTTAAGGATGACCCCTGAATCACAAAGGCCCTTAATCCTTGGCAGCGCAATAGCGCTGCCTAAGTAAAGAACGATGTTGGCACAATGTATTGTTCTTTTTTTCTAGACCAGGGCACTTCGTATCGAAGGAGTTGTCGTAGAAACTTCGAAAAGGGCTCATTCGATTTGAAATTGGAAAGGCTAGCGCCCTTTTTAATAGTCGAAAGTTATTGGAAGGCAACTAACACCCCTTCCACGCCTACCATTTCCCCAAACACATCCAATCAAAATTTTGAGATAGCCGTTTTGTTCAAAGTAGTTGAAAGTTCTGTAGATTAGGTCTTTGAGGATAAGAACCCCAGAGCCCTCAGGGCAAGGGTTGTAAGTTATGCCCTGGGGGCATATAAGGTTTTTATAGAAAGTGTTGTCGTAGAAACTTCAAAAAGGAAATTGAAATGACTAGTGCTCTTTTTAATAGTCGAAAGTAATTGGAGGGCAACTAACCCCCCTCTCACGCCCACGTTTTTCCAAACACATCCAACAAAAATTTTGAGATATTCATTTTGTTCAACGTAGTTGAAATTTCTGGAAATTAGGTCTTTGAGGATGACACTTCCCCCAGAGCCTTCAGGGCTAAGGTTGTAAGTTATTCCCTGGGGGTATTTAAGATGTTTATTGAAATCTTTGTTGTAGAAACTTGAAAAAGGGTTCATTCGATTGGAAATTCAAAGGGCAAGTGCCCTGTTCAATAGTCTAAAGTTATTGGAGGGCAACTAACCCCCCTCTCACGGTTATTTTGGGTGTATTTATTTTTTAATATAATTTAAATAAAACACATTACAGTCAGCATAACTAAAATAAAACATTCCAGTGTTCGAACCTTTTTAATAGTCAAAAGTGAATTGAGAGTAACTAACGCCCCTCTCACGCTCGCCGTTTCCCCAAAAACATCCAATCAAAGTCATGAGATAAACATTTTGTTTAACGTAGCTGAAAGTTATAGATATTAGGTCTTTGCCTGTATTTTCGTACAAACTTGAAAAAGGACTCATTCAATTGTGAACTGAGAGGGCTAGTGCCCTTATTAATAGTCAAAAGTGATCGGAGGGCGAAGGACCCCCCCCCACGCCCATCATTTCCACAAACACTTTCGATCAACATTTTGATATAAAAATTTTGTTGGACTTAGTTGAAGGGTCCAGAAATTATGTTTTTAAGTATGACAACCCCCTCACAGCCCTGAGGGCTAAGGTTGTAAGTTATTCCCTGGAGATATATAATGTTTTTATTGAAAGTGTTATCGTAAAAACTTCAAAAAGGGCTCTTTCGATGTGAAATTGAGAGGGCTTTTGCTCTTTTTGATAGTCGAAAGTAGTTAGAGGGAGAATCACCCCCCCCTTCCATGCCCATCATTTCCCCAGACGTTTCCGATCAACATTTTGATATGGTCATATTGTCCAACGTAGTTGAAAGATCTGGAAATTATGTCTTTGAGGATGGCAACCCTCCCCCCATAGCACTCAGGACAAGGGTCGCATGCCCTTGAAGCACATAAGGTTTTTATAGAAAGATTTGTCGTAGCTGCTTCAAAAAGGGCTCATTTGAATGAAAATTGAGAGACTAGCGCCTTTTTTTTTAGTCGGAAGTGATCAGAGGCCAAATTTTGATATAGCCATTTTTTTCAGCCCATTAGAAAGGTCTGGAAATTATGTCTTTGAGGACAACAAATCCCCCCAGCCCTAAGGGAAAGGGTTGTAAGGTATGCCCTGGGGACATATAAGTTTTTTATAGAAAGTGTTGTCATATAAACTTCGGAGGGGCTCATTTGACTGATAATCAGACGCCCTAGTGCTTTTTTTAAGAGTCAAAGTGATCAGAGGGAAGCTACCCCCTCCAAAGTACACACACGTCGTATTGTCCCAAAATGCGCCTAATAAAAAATTCGAGATAGCCATTCTATTCAAAATAGTCTAAATATCATATAACAAGGCTTTTGGGGTTGAAAAAAATAACCCAGAGATTAGGGGCAAGGGTTGTAAGTTATGCCCAGGGGGCATGAGCGCCCATAAGGGGGGACAAGGGGGCTCCAGTCTCCCCCCTGGCTGAATAACGGTGTCATATATTTGTATTAATTAAAAAAAAAACTTTCCACAGAGTAAGTTTTCAATGAAAAGTAGAGCTCTATTAAGTCAAAAATGGGCAGAAATAATGTCAAATTTTCTATCAACCGCTAATCTAACACAAATCACTATAAAGATATAAATGAAATTCAATATGCTCATAAAATACAATAAACTTGCCTAGTCAAACTCAAAACGAGCAAAAATTAACATTACTAGAACTGACAACCCCCATGCCTTCTCAAGACCTGAACATAACTTAGGCTTTACTGAAAAAAAACAACAACAAAAAACAAAAACAAATGACTGTGGATTGTCAGTTTGATATTCCTATAAACTCAAAACCAAGTGCCTATTAGACCCGGTAAGCCCCCCCCCTGAAATTCAGCCTATTGGTACCCATGCCAGGGGGTATTTAAGGTTTTTGTGGAAGGGATGGTTGTTTAACTTCAGAAGAGGCTTAGTATTTCTCCCTGAAAAAGACTATGTCAATATAAAACGAGCAGAAATTAATCTGAGTAGGGTTCTAAACCCTATGCTTTCTATAACCCAGAATATAATTTGTTCTTTACTGAACATTACTAGGGCTGACAACCCCCATGCCTTCTCAAGACCAGAACATAACTTAGGCTTTAATGAAAAAAAAAACAAAAAACAAAAAAAACAAATGACTGTGGATTGTCAGTTTGATATACCTATAAACTCAGAACCAAGTGCCGATTAGACCAGGTAAGCCCCCCCCTGAAATTCAGCCTATTGGCGCCCATGCCAGGGGGTATTTAAGGTTTTTATGGAAGGTTGTATAACTTCAGAAGAGGCTTAGTATTTCTCCCTGAAAAAGACTATGTCAATATAAAACAAACAGAAATTAATCAAAACACTTTTTGCACAAAATAAGTTTTTTTTTAAGTCAAGAACTCCATTAAACCAAAAAAGAAAGAAAATAGAATCAAATAATCTAACAAGCATACAACTACCACAAATCAATATCAATAAATAAATGAAACCCAAAACAAACAGAAATTAAAATAAGTCAAACTCAAAACGAGCAGAAATTAATCCGAGTAGGGTTCTAAACCCTATGCTTTCTATAACCCAGAATATAATTTGTTCTTTACTGAAAAAATTCTTAGTCACTTTTGTAACTTTAAGAAAAAAAAAATAAAGATATTAAGGAATAAATATCAGCATATGTATATTAAACTGACAATGCACATTTTTTCAGTAAATTCATTTGAATTTTTCCAGTAGTATTTTCAGCAGCAGGCCTATGGTTTAATCTTTCAAAATAATTTTTGAATATTTTTTTTGCATTTTTTTTAATGAGAATCCCAATAGAAAGCATTTTTCAATGAAAATACTAATAACTGGCTACCCCAATTGACGACCCTTGAAGTTCATCAAAAGAGCCTGCTATTTGTGGGGATTTTAAATATGTAAATTAATTAAGTTTAAAGTTACGCGTCGAACGCTACTAATTTAAGAAAATTTGCATAGTTGTAGAAAAAAGAGGAAATTTCACATGGAAAGTGTGAAAATTACCTTGATAAAGATTACAGCAGCGAAATCAGCAAAAAACCAGCTAAGTACGATTCTTAATAGCTTCAAGCCAATCGGAAAAAAAACGTTTGGGAACGTTAACAGGCCTCATATTTGGACCTTTTTTTCTGGTCCCAATTTTGGGAGACATAAATTTTTGTTTGTGATTCTTTCTTGGGGATTGAGGTCCCCATGACCCAGAGACATAGGGCTCTGCGTTTCCAGCCGATTGGAACTGATATTACACTCTCTTTGGGCCCACATTTTCTGGGGGGGCGTGCTTTCAAGCTAAGAATTGAATCTTCTCAAAAAAAGTTGTTTGGCCGTTGGACAACGTTTAAATAAAACCCAGATGACGCAAAAGCCTTTAGAACGTTTAGGGGCGGGAAGAGGGCAGTTGCCCTACTCCTGTTTGTAGTAATTTCTTTTGGTTTTAAATATGACTCGATTATTCAGTTTAGTTTCTTCTCATTTTAGGATCCATTTATTCATCTATATAACTACCTGTTATCTTTAGGTTTGATATGATTATTTATTTTAATTTCTCTTCGTTTTGGATTTCACTTATTCATTGATTTTAACTTCTGGTAGTATTGATTTCGAATTATTATAGGACTTTATTTCTGTTAGTCTTAGGTTTTAATAAAGCATTTTAATTTTTTTTGAAAAACTTCTTTTTGATTATTTTTTTTAATTATTACACTAAATATGATCTTTTTCTCGAAGCCTTGTTCTGCATTGATTTGAAAATTCGTGTTTGAAAATTCGGGTCGCTCCTTATTTACCGTTCGTTACCACGAACTGTTTAACAGGAGTTACCGCCCCCTCAAACACGAATTTTCAAATCAATGCAGAACAAGGCTTCGAGAAAAAGATCATATTTAGTGTAATAATTAAAAAAAAAAAAAATCGAAAAGAAGTTTTTCAAAGAAAGCAATCCACCTCTAGTTTATCAGAATGTGACTTTGGTAAGTGGCATGGACAAAGCTAATGCATGTGTCGAACATACGAAGAAAACAATTGGAAAGGAAGATCCAGATAAAGAGGCAGTAGCAAGAATGGCAGCAAAAGTGAAACGATTGCCTGAAAAAGACCAACATGAACCATATAATCAGCCTTTCTCCTTTTTGGAAATTGAGGACATCATCAGGAATTTGCCAAATATAGCCGCAGGTGCTGATATGGTGTATCTTCAATTTGTTAAAAGCCTCCCGCAAGAATGGGTAAAAGTCCTGTTGGGAATAATAAACAATGCCTGGATGAGTCGATATATCCCAAAAGTATGGAAGTCAGGATTAGCAGTGATGATTCCTAAGCCAGGCAAAGACACCTCAAAGCTAGAAAATCATAGATTTATCACTTTATTGCCTGTGTTAGGAAAAGTGTATGAGAGACTGGTAAAGAAAAGGTTAAACTGGGAAGTGGAGAAGAGAAAGATACTCAAAGATGTGCAGTGTGGGTTCAGGAGAAACAGGAGCAAAATGGAGAACAAAGAGCCTCCATCACTGCCGGAAATGGAGAACAAAGAGCCTCCATCACTGCCGGAAAGTCATTCCTCCTTTCCGCTTATCTCTTACAAACGTTAAAATACACTTTCCTAATTCAATTGTAATTTTCTGCAATGTTATGTTTAATTTACCCAAGAGCATAATTATCGTCATTATATTAACCAAGAACAAAGCCTTGGCATTCAAAAGCGAACAGAAATTAATTAACTAAAAAAAAAACTATGAAATTAATTAAAACTAGTTGCGACATTTGACCTTTACGGAAAACGAAGTGTAATATAAATATTTTCTTTTATATTTATAACATTGAAAAATAAAAATGGAAATTACAGTGAAATAAAATTTATAATTGCTAAGTTTCCAGGAATTAATATCGAAATATTTTAAAGATTCAGTTTATTTTCATTAGTTTTTTTCTAGTCATCTTGAATGTTATAGTGATTTTATATTTATTTGTTGTAGAAGTTTTGAAAAATAAAACCATAGCGTTCAAGATACATATAAAATTCAATAATGAAAAATGACAAATGGCGAAACAAACATTAGACTTTTACGGTTAGGGAAGGGAGAAAAGGGCAGTAGCAAACTCCTCTTTGTTTTCATAGAGATGAAATTTATGCTTTACGAAATGAATTCATAATGGGTAGCTGTCTTCCTAGATGTTGATGGTGCATTTGATAATTTGGTACATAGACAGATTTTACTAGGATTAATTGAGACTGGGATTCGAGGAAGAATGCTAAAGTTCACAAAGAACTATCTTGGAGACCTTGAAGTAAATGTCCGAGTGGGCAAAACTATTTCCAGTGAATTAACTATGAAAAAGAGGAGTCCCTCAGGCCTCAGCTCTAGGTACAAATTATTATAACCTGGGTGAACATAACATACCTTAAGATGATGGTGACTCTAGTGCAGGAATTTTTGCTGATGACAATAACGATGTGGGTAGTGGGGAGAACTATTGAAGAAGTTGTACCTGTTATAAAATCTGTTCTTGAACAGCTTGAAAATTGGGCATTTGACATTGACTTGAAATTTTCAGCCCATAAAACAAAAGCTATGCTCATAACAAGAAAGAAATCGGTTGAAGTGCCATTCCTAACCCTAAATAGAGTACCCATCGAATTCGTGGACCAAATAAAGTTTCTGGGATGCACAATAGAGAAACGTTTGAACTGGAATCCGTATATTGAAAGTATTAAAGCAGCATGTATTAGGAGGATCAACATAATGAAGACATTAACATCAATCCAATGGGGAAGCAAAGCCAGTTTCTTAATTTAGTTCTACACCATATATATTAGGTCCGAGTTGGAATATGTAGCTGTAGTATATCATCCTGCAAATGAGTCATCAAACAGTTCGTGGTAACGAACTGTAAGTAAGGAGCGACCCGGCTCAATGGTAACCGAAACTCTAAAAAACGGGATTTTGATACCAATAGATAAATCAAAAGAATCAGATTTTAATTCTGATTTCAAATATATAAGTTTCATTAAGTTTAATCTTACCCATCAAAAGTTACGTGCCTGAGAAAATTTGGCTGATTTTCGAAAAAAGGGGGAAAGACCCCCTAACAGTTATAGAACCTTAATGAAAATCACACCATAATATTCCGCTTATAATAGACCCAGACTTTTTATTTTTAAATCTAATAAAAAAAAAATGTGTTTTATTACAATTTTTTTCCCGAATAACGTTACCGTTGTGTGGTTTTTTTTTTTGTTTTTTTGTTTTTTTTTTTTTTTTTTTTTTTCCCCAGGTGTAACCATAATGATCCATGGGTCCTAGAAAAACGTGGTATGAAACATTGGAACGGGAATTAAAATTTCCATTTCCATTTTTAATTTACCAAAAAAATGGAGGGAAACTAGGCCCCCTCCCACGCTCATTTTTTTCCCAAAGTCACCCGATCAAAATTTTGAGATAGCCATTTTGTTCAGCATGGTCGAAAATATGATAAAAATGTCTTTTAGGATGACTTGATCCCCCAAAGTCCCCAGGGAGAGGGCTGAAAGTTATGAACTTTACTCACTGTTAACATATAGTATTGGTTATTGGGAAGTATACAGACTTTTTCAGAGGAGTTTTTTTCTGGTAGGTGGGGGAAGGAGAGGGTGGGGGCTATATGGAAGGATCTTTCCATGAAGGACGTTTTCATGGGGGAAGGGACATTGCTATGAAGGGGGCGCCGGATTTCCCAGCATTATTAAAGAGAAAGATCAGGAATTAAATAAAAAAACAAGTTTTTCAACTGATCAACTGATTGTGATTAAGAGGTCATTTTTAAAGAACTGGAAAAAAAATTCGAACTATAGTTTAAAGAGCAGGGTATTGACTAGGGGCGAACCCCCTAATATACGTGTTAAAAATTTATGAATATAGAAGTTCGTTACGTAAGTTAATTCTAAGTTACGTATATTTATTACTAATAAAAACGTTCGTAAATAAAATTAAACAAGTTTCGAGAAAGCCATTTAACCAAATATAATATGCAAATTTTGTTTTAATTATTCATGTACGGTGAGCCAAAATCAAAACCTGCATTAATTCGAAAACGTTCAAAAATTAAATAAAAAAAACAAGTTTTTTTAACTGAAAGTAAGGAACGACGTTAAAACTTAAAACGAACAGAAATTATTCCGTATATGAAGGGGGCTGTCCCCTCCTCAACGCCTTTGTCTTTTAGGATGACTTAATCCCCCGAAGTTCCCAGATGGAGGGATAAATTTTTTTAACTTTACCAATTTTTAAATTTTATCTTGGTTTTTGGGTATTTATAAATATTTTTTAAGTTGTTTTTTTTGCGCTTTGGGGTTGGTTAGGGTGGGTCAGTGGTTATGTTGGAGGATCTGTTCATGATGGAAGTTTTCATGGGGGAAGGGAAATTGCCATGAAGGGGGTGCCGGACTTGCCAGCATTATTTATTGGTTATTGGGAAGTATACAACCATTTTCAGGAAGGATTTTTTCTGGAGAGGGGGGCTAGAGGAGGGGGTTACTCTGGAGAATATTTTCGTGGAGGATGTTTCTTTGGGGTAAGGGACATTTCTATGAAGGGGGCGCCGGATTTCCAAGCATTATTTAAGAAACGATCAGAAATTAAATAAAAAAAAACAAGTTTTTTCAACTGAAATGTAAGAAGGAATATTAGAACTTAAAACGAACAGAAATTATAACGCATGTGAGGGGGTTTTCCCCCAAGTCGGTACCTCGCTCCTTACGCTACAGTTTTTTTTTAGTGCTTTCAAAAGAGCTATCTATTCTAATTAAACGGCCTTTGTGACTCTGGGGTTTCTGAATCAAAACTTTTTTTAACTTTTAACGTAAAGAGCGTGGTATTGACTAAGGGGAGAACCCCTTCATATAAGTAATAACATATACGTAATAAAAAAAACAATAAAAAAACAAGCGATACGGCTCAATAGTAATCGAAACTTTTAAAAATGAAATTTTGATGTCAATAAATGTATCAAAAGTATGTGTTTATAATGCTGATCCTAAATATATAAATTTTATTAAGTTTAGTATTACTCATCAAAGGCTACGAGCCTGAGAAAATTTACTCGATTTTTTAAAGAGGGGGAAACATCCCCTACAAGTGAAAGAATTTTAATGAAAATCACACCGTCAGATTCAGCGTATCAGAAAACCCTATTACATAGGTTTCAAGCTCATATCTGCAAAAATCTGCAACTTTGTATTTTTTGCCAGAAGAAAAATATACGAATATAGAAGTTAGTTACGTAAGTTAATTTGTAAAGACATCCATTTAGCAAAAGAAAAGTAAAATTTTTATACAAATAAAAGCTGCATTAACTAAAAAACGATCAGAAATTAAATAAAAAAAACAAGTTTTTTAAACTGAAAGTAAGGAGCGACATTAAAACTTAAAACGAACAGAAATTATTCCGTATATGAAAGGGGCTGTCCCCTCCTCAACGCCTCGCTCTTTACGCTAAAGTTTGACTCTGTCTCACAACTTTATTTTTTAAAACAATAAAAAACTTTAGCGTAAAGAGCGATGCGTTGAGAAGGGGACAGCCCCTTTCATATACGGAATAATTTCTGTTCGTTTTAAGTTTTAATGTCGCTCCTTACTTTCAGTTTAAAAAACTTGTTTTTTTTATTTAATCTCTTAAAAAGCTAAATGTGATCCAAAATACAGCAATGAGGATTGCATTTGGAGCTAGGAAAACGACCCCAGTGTCATTCTTGCTATCAGAAAGATTTAGGCCTGGAAGATTTAGAAACAAGACATTGACATTGAGATATTTAGCAAAAGTATGGGGATCAGATTGAACAAATCCAGTGAAATCAAGGATTGTCAAACCAGGTCTGTATGTGAGTGCAAACAATTGTAGAAAGCAGAATCAATTAAATATATATTCTAGGAAAGATCTATTCAATTATGTGCTCAATTCGATCTAGAACTAAAGATCATAGATATGCTGCAAGTAACAGACATAGAGTTACCCCCTACCAAGGGAAAACTGCAAAATTAAGTGCTCAACTATCATGGAGAAGAAGGAAATTTAAACTTAGCCACTAGCTTCAGACTGCTGATTGAGGAGTCATTCAGGGATTTCCTGGTTATTTATACTGACGGATCCAAAGTAGATGACTATAGCCCAGTTGGAGCTGGATTCATACCAAGGAAGAAAGTTACAGTACGCTACAAGCTACTTAAACAAATGTCGAATTTTCAAGCTGAATAGATACCAATAAAGGAAGCAGTGACGTATGTAAAAGAAAGTCTGAATGATTGTCCTAATGTGTTTATATGCTCGGATTCAAAAAGTGCACTAGAAGCCATTAGCAACATAAATAGAAGAGGTACATGGTCTAGGGAAGTAACTAGCTGTTATAGAGAATTAGCCACAATACCCCCAGGGCAGGAGGTTGTTTTACAGTGGTTTCCAGCCCATGTTGATATACAAGGAAATGAACAAGCTGACAAAGCTGCTAAAAACGGCATCACTCTTGGTAGCCCTTTTACAAGGTGTGAGACTCCAACTCAGATTATGATGATTGAAGAGATTGTAAAAAAGCAACAGCAGTACTATTTTGAGGAAAATCGTAACCTCTCTGGAAACTGGTTCACAACACGTAAAATCACAAGAAAGTCAGAAGTAAAACTTTATAAGAAGCTAATAAGGAGAGAAGGAACCATAGACTTTCGTCTAAGGTTCAGACACGCAGGTACTCGTTAATATCCTGAAAATTTTTTGGAGAGGAAAGAACTTGTGACTATTGTGACAATGAAGATACAGTTGAACATATTTTAATTGAATGTGATCATTACATGCACCAGAGAGGTCCCATAGAATCATCCTTCAAGGAACAAAAGGAAAATATTTCAGTGAATCTACTTCTGGGTGTTTTTTCGAGTGATGATATAAATACCACAGTCGTACGCTTAGTGGTGCTGTGGTCCACAGTCGTACGTAGAGCGTTTCTGTTTAGCTCTACGTTTTTCTGTTTTTCCAGGGACCTTTCTGTTTGGCTCTAAGTCCATTCCCTTATCATCCGGTTATACTTTTTTTTTTTAATTTTATTGAAGATAAAATTAAAAAAAAATTAATAGAATTAAAAAAGTTAAACTAAAGATATATATATATAAAAAATAAAAAGGATTATAGAAAACCATCGATTTGAACGACGTAACATTTCAAACAAGGTAAACGAGCAGTGTCCCCACTATCCTTAAACTTTGTGGGGCTTGCCCAAAAGAAAGTTGAGTGCTCTGAAATTTCCCTAAAATTAACGTTCGTAAATACATAATTTATTAAGTTCAATTTTCAGGGATTTGGGCAATCCATATTCGTTTGGGGAAACCCCCTAACAATTCAGGGATAGTGGAACCAAGGTATATGAGAAACCGCCGATGCTATCATATATTTTAAAAAAAAGAAATCTACCTGCCCTGTTTAAAAATGACCTATATTTCAGATTTATTTGACACTTAATGAGCTATTAGATTGCAAAAGTAGCAATCCCCCCCAAAAGTAAATATTGCCCGAGCCTTTCACTGTTTCTTCAAAGCAGTTTTTAACATAGTTCTGTAATCGGTCGTAATCTACATGTAATCATTTCCATGTTGTTACAAGTTATTGTTAAATGTAATACTACACTAGGTATAGACTATATGTTACGTGATATCATACGTGGGATAAAAAAAAAGAAACCAAGATGACTGTAAGGTTCATAAGCGATGACAGAATAGGAATGATCGAAGTTTAAAAATGCAGACAGTTTAAACAGTGAAACGAGAACAGATTTTACGCTGTATCTATTAAAAAAAAAAATAATAATAATAAAAAAAATCATATGAGTAGAAGCTTAGCCGGCGGTATTGGGAAGTATTAACTTCCCAAGTGTGAAAAATCCTATTTTTAGGTTTTCTTATCAAGATGGTTGCAATTTGCAACCTGAACTTTTTCTTTTTTTTTTCTTTTTAGCAAATTTAAGATGCATCTGATACCTACCATTACGACCAAAAATTTGTAATCTGTTAGAACGACTTTCTGTTTCTAGAAGACGTAAATTCCTCCAAATTTATCAATTATAAAGAATTCTTTGAATCAACTGATAAAAATTTATGGTGAATCAGTACTGATTTTCCAATGGAAAGACTCGTTTTAAACTTCTGAAAATAGAAAGCCATAGAACGGATAGTGCTTTTCATATTCAATAACGTGGTGGCATGCCAAGATAATTAGGAAAAATGGTGCCATCTATTTTCATACAATTTTTTTTGTAAAGATATTTTTTTTTTGTGATTTCGTGCATTTTTTATTTATTTAAATTATCTTGCTTGAGATATCGCGCTCCATTTATTCTAAAAAGAGCAGCAAAATAATGTTTCCCTTCGTAGATTTGAACAAAACAACTTTAAATTATGGAAATTCCTTTAAGGTTGAAAGGAAAGCCCTTTTTGCAAACATATAGCTCTTCTAGCTAATGTCTTAGAAAAAAGCTCGTATTTCAGAATAATCATTTTTTATTTCCTAGATTGTGTTATGTATCGAATGGATTTAGTGTAAGCGGAATTTGAAAGGCGTTGTAGAAATGAAATTGGAACATAAATTATGAGGTCAATTTAAAAAATGGCTTCGGGGTTGATCCTCATGTCTTTTTAACAGATATTTGGAAGTTATTGCCCTATATTTTGCACCAGGGTGAAAGAACTGGTTTCCCCTATATAATCTCACATTGACTAAGCTGCAATATATTTCAATTTTGGAGCTTATCATTTTTTTGTTGCATTCAAGACATGACAAGATTAGAGGTTGAACCACATTTTATGTATGCAATTAAATACTATTAAAAGAAGAAAACAGCTATCATGCATCAGGTGGGGACTATCGCCCCTCTCAAATCTCTGCTTTTATGTTAGAATATGATTCTTGTTTGCTTAAAACAAAACAAAAAAATACTCAATTTAGAAAAGATTTATGTGATGTTAAACAAATTTTCATAGTATGAACAATAAATATGGGGTTAATTTCGGAAACGGTTTCAAGAATTATGGAACCCCGAGTTATAACTCGGCATTCCAGCCGGTTCTCGATTCAACAACTCCATGTTGGACAGGGGAGAGAACACGATGGCTGAAAACAGTTTGTAGCAGATTAGCAGGTTGAACCCAGAGTTCTGAAAACGCATGATGCAGAGCTGGGCATCAACCCGTGTCAGAACGTGTTGTCTAAAAACGAGACTCAACCGATGTTTTTGTTATCATGGTTGCAGCGGTAGCTGCAACCTGATGCAACTTGAACGAAACTTGATGCAACTTATATATTTAAGATCAGCATAAAAATCACATTCTTTTGATGTATCTATTGATATCAAAATTCCGTTTCTTAGAGTTTCGGTTACTGTTGAGCCGAGTCGCCTCTTACTTACAGTTCGTTACCACGAACTGTTTGAAGAGCTTGAAAGTATAAAACGACATCATCATTGCAATAATTCTGGTCCAAAACCCTTAACTGGAGGCTTGAAAGAACATCTCCTGTGTGTTCCTCCTCCAAGCCCCCTTAATAACTTACGCAATTAAGGTACAAAAATCAGTATATCAGGTTCTGTTAGAATAGCGGTGGACTTCAAATTAGAGTGTCTTGGGTTCCATTCCTATTTGTGTTTTTTTTTCAATCACGGTTTTTTCCCCTTCTATATCATTATTTTCAGATAATTTCACTGTTTTTTATAAATGTGATGCACTCATTTTTTAAAGCATATCCCGGGAAGGTATTTTGTCAAGCATTGTAATTGAAAAGGGAATAGAGGTCATCCAGTTCATGGTTTGCAACGAAATTCTTAGTAGATCACTAAATCCATACCCCAACGTATGGCATAATTTTGTCAAAATCCTGTGCGGGGGGGGGGGGTAGAATCTGGAGCCAATTTTCCCAAATCAAGTGAAAATGACAGAGAATACTTAAAAAACGAGCATATAGTAATAAAAAAGGTAAAGATGTACTAAAGAAAGCTGACCTGTTTCAGTGGATGCTTGAATTATGCAGGCTTGTCTTAATTTTGACAGCATTTTTGGAGAAACTCAATTTCACCTGGGTGGAGCCTGGGGGAAAACTGTGGTCTAGGAGAGGCAGTTGCTCCCTCTGTCCCATAGGAAATTATGCTCCTGACCACAGCCCCTTGCCACTTAGTGGTTGAAGAAGCATAGGCATGTGGTTCTGAAACCACTCAAAGTTGTATATTCAAAGAAGGATTACTTATTGTTGTACTTGCTTATTCAAATTATTTACTTGACAATTCCGCTGTAATATACTCTCCATACGCAAGATTCTGCATCCAAAGAGGAATAAAAACCAATGAAAACAGTTCTGTAGAAGAATTCAGGTAATTCTTCTCAATGAAAACGAACTTAGTGTATAATACCATTTATCGTACCTACACAAGAAATGATCTTTAATGTAAATAAACTTAGTTTACAATACGATTTATCGTACATACACAAGAAATGATCTTTTTTGAAATGTCGATTCATTTGTAAGTAATAAATGGTGTTTCTATTTAGGGACAGGTCAAATAACTCCCTAAAGCTAAAGGCACATTTCTGTTCAGTTGGCAAAATTTCCCACAAGCCTGTCAATATGTAAACCTGTCCGATTAGTTAACCTTTTGTGTCGAAGCTACTTGCCTTGAGCTACTTTCTTAAGTGCTACTGAATTTAATTTTTAAAACAAGAATTAAAGGTCTATTTTTTCTTTTAAAAAAATACGAAAAGAAACAACACTATTTTTCCCTAGATTGCAGGTGATTAGAAACTATATACAAAAATAAGTTTTGAACTGAAACTACTGAGCAATATTAAAACGTAAAACGAACAGAAGTTATTCCATAAAACAAAAAGATCATGGCAGTGTTGTTTCTAAACTAAATTTTTATCAAAAACGAGCAGAGATTAATTTAAAAAAACAAGCTTTTTACGAGGGAAGTAAAGAGCGAAGTTGAAACTTGAAACCAACAAAAGTAATTACTTCACAGCCTATCTAACATATATCAATAAAACTAATGCAAATAAATCAACTGGTGATATTTTCCTATGTTTGTAGGATTACAGAAAACTAGCGCTTTACTGAAAACTAAACAATATAGGAGTTTTGGTACGGTAAAAACAAACATTTAAGGATACTTTTAACAGTACAAAAGTAAAGCATTTTTAGATTGTTGCTTTATTTATTTATTTTTTCGTTTAATTTGGCATCACTTCTGAACTATGAGCTCAGTTCAATGATCGACTGTCGTTGTGGATCTGAAAAGAACATTTCATGATTATTTTGTAGACAAGTTCAAAGTGAAGGAATCTTATTAATATTAAGACTACAGACTGAGGCTACGTTTGGCTACGTTTTTACTTTCGACTCCTAGATAAATATTCTTTTTTTTTATACTTGACATTTGTGTTTTCAGTAAAGTACTAGTTTTCTGTAATCCTACAAACATAGGGAAAAAAGTTGAGTTATTTGCACTAGTTTTATTGATATATGTTAGATAGGCTGTGAAGTAATAATTTTTGTTCGTTTAAGTTTCAACTTCGCTCTTTACTTCCCTCGGAAAAACTTTGTTTTTTTAAAATTAATTATTGTTAGCGCCCATTTTCACGAAGATGAGAGCTGGATGGAAGTCATCAATCCCCGTGAACTGTGTTTTTGCACTGTATGTGCTCAAGGAAATTATGTTTTTGCTTCCATTCTCATCTTAACCATCTCTTCAGTGTTTCCACTTCAAATTTTATGAAATCCCTAAAAGGCTGGTGGAAAATTCCTAAAAATCCCCATTTTCAATACCAAAATCCCTAAAGGATTTTCTGACTTCTTTCCAAGTCAATAGTAAAGTCTTGTTATGCTGACTTTTAATAGCATTTTTTCAACATGGCTTATTTTGCAACTCAAGACCTTTTACTTGTACCAAAATATCTTCTTTTGAGATTTAGAGCAATGCTTTGTATTTATCGACTAAATAAGTTCGGTTTTGATTTACAGATTCCGGTGCCATATTTCAGATTCAGGACTATATGAATATATTTTTATTTATTTAAGATAAGATAATATTTATTTTCAGAAGGCTATCACAAGCTCTAATAGAGCCGAATTCGCTTCATATGTCTGAAAAGAAAAAGAAAACAAAGAAACAAATAATACAGCAAGGAAAAAGTAAAAGAAACACTAATCAAGCATAAAAATGGTCAATAAAAATTTAACACAAAAGAAAAAGAAAAAAATTTTCCAAGTCCAAGAACTAAAATGAACTTTATGTGATTAATGGCAAAAACAGAAACAGAAAGGGTGGGGAATAAAACAAAATCAAAGCTACAAGAAAATTATTTGTTTTCCTTTGTCATTATTTTTTTGTTCTCTATTACTATTTTTGCAGCACCCATGTTTTCATTTGACATGGTATAATGGATTGGCATGAATGATACCCAGCCGGTCGCTTTTTCAAGCATTATTAATGTTTTGACTTGTTTTAGTATTGAGTTGTGCTGATATTAATAACAATGATTGAAAAAAAAAGAAAAAAATATCTGTTGACGGACCTATCGAAAGGTGACTGAAAATATGAAACCCAAGGATAGAAAGTTGCTTAAAACGTACTTGGAGCAATGCAGACAATGTAAAATCAGTAGCGTAATTTCTTCAAAATCCTGGGGGAGGGGGGGCAAATTTGGAGCCAATTTTCCCAATCAAGTGAAAATGACAGTAAAAACTGAAAAATGAGTCATATATTACCATAATGGCAAAGAAATACTAAAGAAAATTGGCCTGTTCCACTGGATACTTGAATCATGCAGGCTTATCTTATTTTTAACAATAGTTTTTGCAAAAACTAAATTTCAGCTGTTGGGGCGGGGCACTGAGGCCTAGGGGGGTACTTGGGTCTGGAGGGGGCATTTGCCCCTCCTGCCCTGTAGCAAATTACGCCCCTGGGTAAAATATAAAACAATACTTAGGCATTGTTCACAGTCGTGTAGTAAGGTGCAGTAAGGCGAAATAAATTAAGTACGAGAATTAGATTTCAACTTTATGTTCTATTACGCATGACCAATCAGGGTGCTTAATTAGTAGCGCCAGCAAGTCAGTGGGTATGGTGGTCAAAATAAACAAATATTTATTTTATAGGGTTATTTTTGGTAATTTGTGTTATAAGGCCTCACTGCTTATCACACCAATGTGAAAAACCTATTACTACTACTACTACTACTAAAAACTCACCGCAGCACCAAGCCGCCTGAGGCCAACACAGCTACGCACGCTTCTCCTCCACCCCAATCTGCTCAAAGCCTCCCTTTTTTCACCCACCGACGAAGTTCTCATTTACATTAAATCTTTCTTTATGACGTCCTCTCACCCCAGACGGGGACGACCTGCTTTCCGTTTAGCCTTAAACGGTTGGCCGAAAAGAACAATTTTCAGCAATCTGTCATCCTTCATCCGCACAACGTGTCCTAGCCACCTCAACCTTTCTTTCATTATAGCCCTAGAGTGATATTGAACCACATTTTTCGTATAGCCTATTGTTTGACATACGGTCAGTCAGCCGGGTACCCAGAACAATCCTTAAGCAATTTTTCTGGAAAACATCTACCAAATCTTTATCCGCTTTTCGGAGCGTCCATGCTTCAGAGCCATATTTGACCACTGCCATCACTGTAGCTTCTAATATTCTAATCTTTGTTTGCAGACTTATCTTCCTATTCTACCAAACTTTTTTTAACTGTGAAAAAACACCCTGATCCTTGGCTATTCTAGTACTTTTAACATCTTCACTGCTCCCACCATCATTACTAATAATATTAACAAGGTAAGTGAAATTGCCCCCCTGATCAATCTTTTCTTTACCCAACGTCACCTTTTCATCTTCACTTGTTCCTAGCCTTAGTGACTTAGACTTCTTAACATTAATTTTCAAACCTGGTCTAGCGCCCTGTACTCGCAAAACCTCAAAAACTTTATTCATTTTGCTCACACTTTCCTCTAGGAGGCTTAAATCATAAGCATAATCTAAGTCCGGGAGACTTTTTCCTCCCCATTTGATTCCATGGTCTCTCATTGCCTTTCCTTAAGACAAAGTCCTTAAGACAAACTCCTTAAGACAAAGTCCATCAAAATAATCCATATAAAGGGGGATAGAACACAACCTGCTTAACTCCTGATTTAATACAAAACCAGCTGCTAACCTCATTTACTACCTTAACTGCAGCAGTGCTATTCTCATACATAGCACTAACCACTTTAATGTCTTTGTCTGGTACACCATACAAGGATAAAACCTTTACTAAAGCCCTTCTATCAACAGAATCGAATGCTTGCTCATAATCTATAAAACTGAGGACCAAAGGTGTTTGAAAAATCAGGCACTTCTCAATTATTAGCCTAAGAGTGAAAATTTGGTCGACACATCCTCTACCTTTTCTAAAATCACACTGTTCTTCTCTTAAAACTTTGTCAATGGCATCTCTCAGTCTAAAAAGTATCATATTATTATGTAATTTGCTATCTACAGATACCAGGCTAATGCCTCGATAATTACCACATTCACTTTTATCACCTTTCTTACAAAGTGGCTTAATTAAGGTTTTCCTGAAATCGTTAGGTACTTCCCCTTTTTCAAAAATCATGTTCATAATCTTCAGTAACTTATTTCTAACCTCAGAGCCACGATATTTAAGAAACTCATTTACCACCCTATCAGCACCTGGAGCCTTCTTTTTTTTTATCCGTTTAGTACTGTCGCTAATTCCTAGTTGCCTCAGAATACGTTATATTGATAATAAAAACAAGAAACATCAATTTTAAGTCAGAATCAGATTCAACACCTTCATCCTTTTTTCCGATGGTAACTGAAGCCATGACTCTTTTCATGCAAAACAGTAGCTGCTCGTCTCCACGAATGCATGGTGCCCTTTCTTTGGCCCGCTTTATACCATATTTTGTTTTCAGAATTAAACGTTTAAAGCTTGTTCCGCCATTCCGTCTTTATGATCTTCACTGCACTAAAAAACCCTTCGACGACAACTTTGCAGAAAGGAAAAGAAAGCACAAATATAACTCCCAATTTTAGATTTACGTATAGCTCGGTTCTGGCAGAGTTTTTCTTCGAAAAAACCAAACGCCAATATGTAATCGCATTTATATATTCAATATTTTTTATATTGATGAAACTTTGCTTCCTGCACTCCTATCCGATTTTGTTTCGTCCCAAGATACTTTTCCATACTTTTGAACAAAGGGTTGGAGAGAATCAGGCCGTAATGACTGATCTGATACAGGGTCAACCATTTCTGCATATTTGTAAATGTCATCATCAAAACGAAATCGAGTTTGGATCTGCTGCACAGCTTCAACGTACAGCTCTCAGGCCTTTTTCAACTGCATCATGGGGCACGGTGGCACACCAGGATGTGATTTTAGCGTCAAGAGAGAGTCCTGTCCGTTTGGATCCAAATAAGCTTTAATTTAGCTTTAAACTTTAAGCTTTAAGCTAAATTTAGCTTAAACTTTTGAGGGGAAGGTAAACACTTGGGTCATTCATGTTGACTTCACTTGGCCCTTCTTCATGAAGCTCAAAGACAATTCCTTGATAAGAGATTCAGTCTCTTGTCTCAGACGATTGAACACTTGCTTGTCAGCTTGAAAAGCTAAATTGAATTCAGTAAGCAATCCCAATGCAAAGGCATCAAATTCAAACATCACTTAATTACCGGATTCAGATTTGTGTATGCATGCTCATTGAGTTTTGTAGGATCATCAACTAGTAGAAGTCTGTAGTATGGACTAAGAGCATCCCATTGTTCCAGAATTTTGTCCACAGCAGCTTTGACTGAAAACCATCAAGCCCGCCCAGCCAGCAGCATTTTATGCATGTCAACTTGATGTGTTGCTTCTTGCGACTATGTGTGGAGTGACTATATATGAAGCGACAAATGTCTTCCACGGACTTTGGCAATTTCTTGCATGCATACGAAGTAACAAGATGAGTCATGTGGCAAGAGTATTTCACAATGACTCCCACGGGAACCCTTGTTTTATCAAGGAGAAAATGCTTTGGTTAGCTCCCATCATAGAATTTGTAATATCTGAGCAAAGCCCAATCAAATTTGCAGGTGGAAAATTGTGTTTTTCTCTTATGCACTTCTCCAGCTCCTCAAATATTGCCCTGACTAAAGAGTCGGGACACTCGAAAACGTCAAGTACATCAACTTCAACTGAGAGGTCGTCATTGCAAAATATTACTCCTACTGCTAGAAGCTTTTTAAAGATACATCAGTGGACTCATGAATAATAACAGAGAAGTAGCAATTCTGTTAGATTTTCATCAAAAGATATTCATAAAACCCAATTAGTCCTGTTCGTATAGCATTGATAGCTTTCTGTTTCTTGAGCTTCACATTCTCGACTCCTTCCTTTGAAGATAATTTTAAAAAAAGCTACGAAAGGCTCAACTTTAGAAATAGCCGATTTATTTTCAACCAGAAAACTGCAGATTCTCACCTCAAGAAGCTTTGTCCGGTTAGTGAATCGCCCTTGCAAAAAGGATCAAGAGTATTCAAAGTATACCCGTCTATTTCAATGTTTGACATATGCTTCTTTTTGTTGGAGTGCTTTATAAGCTCTGATTTTTCGCTTTTTCCTAGCTTGAGATCGGTATTGCATACTCCATTATATCCAATATGTCTTGGTTTTTTAACCACCCCTTCAATTTTGAGTGACTCATCCATGAATCAACAAACTTTTGGAAGTATTGAATTTGAGTGGTAGAACTTTTTGCAGGGTCATATTTCACCCTTTTTTTTCTTTAGAGGAGTTGTATAATCTGGGGAGGGTAAAACACTAGAGTTGGATTCTTTACTATGTATTGCTATCTCCCATACTAACCTTTAAAATATAAGGCATAAGAAATACAATCTTTGAAACTAAATAAAATATATTTTTCATATCCTGTTAATATCGATGTGATTAGCAGTGTGACCCTACTACACCAGAAAACGCTAAAACTGCCATTTAGATTTAATTTTTTTTTGTTTATTTTGACCATCATATCCTAGAAGACTAACCCCCCCCCTTGCTTTTTAGCAAATCATCAGGCTAAACAAAGAGGCTGTCTCATTATAAAAATAGATATATACAACAAACTAGGCCTCTATCCATTTGGTGCTGTAGAACATCTATGAAAAAGAACCTCTAAGGAACAAAAGAGACTGAAATTTTTGGTTGAGGCCTTTTACATATAATAGCTGTTCCATTTTGTCTTTTCTGAAGTTCATTTTCTTAAGCAAAGTAATGTAGTCTAGTCTCATATAGCAACTTTACAGGTAGGCTATATAGTAGAGCATGCATGGGGCTATCAATGAGTACTAACTGACTGTCAATCACCTTAAGCAAATCATCTTGTAAATGAAAAACATTCCTTATTAACAAAAAAGTCATGATCTTATGGATAGAACAAAACGTTTGAAATGTTCAGTACAAGGTGATGGACTCCCTGGTATCCCAAGTGTATAAATAATTTTTCAGACCACATTGGCTAATCATGATAAAATAGAAAATCGCGAAGAAAGGAAGAAAACGAGGACAATTAACAGCCAGTGAAAACAAAATTTCACTGGCTGTTAATTGTCCTCGTTTTCTTCCTTTCTTCGCAATTTTATGCTTTATCCCAAATTTATGCAATTTTTGGTGTCATTAGGGGGTAGCAGTAGCTATTGATCGTGGTTTAATTATCAAGAATCTGAAAGAGACAGGGGGACTGTGGAACCAGGAGAAGGTAGAGAAGTTTTAATGAAAATCGCACGAAAACTGTTTTTATCTGGATAGCTAACTGAGTTTTTGGTAAAAGCGCGGAAAAGGCCACGAAAACGGACTCTCGATAAAAACATCTTATTTATTACTGTATATTATTCAGTCTAATGGACTCTAAAGGTTCAGAGGGCTGTCCAGGAGAAGCAGGATATAAACAATTATTTCATTACTGCATGTCCTGGTTTAATTGACCAATACCTCTGCACCTTTTACTGTAGGAGTACCTAATCTGTACCTTTGCCAGGTTTTCTTCAAATGATTAGTAGTCTTGAAAGAATTTCGGACCCCTTTTCTCTTGACTTCTAGGTCAATTTAGTTGTTGTCGTCGTCTCCTAGAAGGCTCTATCCAGCAGAGGCAAGCATTGAAATATAATATGCTTCCGAATCAACTGTGCTAAAGATCCATAACTCCTTTATGGCGTGTCCAGACTGTCAGCTTTCTGGAAAAATGGGACATAAAGCTGCTTCCGTCCCATTTTCTTTTTCCGAGTCGGAAGGGGATTTTCAAGGACCGAAACCCGAAATATTCCTTTAAAAAACCAGAAGACTTGTAAAAATCCCCATATCCCTAAATGAAAAAGATTGCCCCTAAGAGACCTCAAAAATCCCCATTATAGGGGGGAAATGCCTAGAATGGAAACACTGCATCTCTTGCTGAGCTAAACGATGAGATCTATGTGGAGTAGAGCAGGATAGAGAATTTCACCTCTTTGTTGAACAGATGACCGTTTTCACGAGGATGGGAGGTGAACATGAATTCCATGGGCGTCCTCTTGAAAAGGGGTCCATAGACCCGGCGTAGTTATTTCCCTATTTGGGCATTGTTATGCTTTTTCTATATTATTTTGGCATCTCTTTAGGTATTGAGTCTGTGGGAATGGCATCTAAGCCTTGGTGACGGATTACTCTACCGTATAATACGGACAATTTCAAGCCCTTTCATAAAATTTATCCCGTCTTTAGATTTTCGTGAAAATCCCTTTACGAATTTTCACGAATTTCACGAATTTTTCTTGTTTTGACTTGTATATATTCCTGTTACGAACATAACTAAAAAATATTATGTTATCGATATCCATATCTGTTATGACTGTATCTCAGCTATCGCTTGGCAACGCTTGAAAACGTTCTAGTTATCGAAGGGGAAAGGATTAATGTAGGCATTGGTCTCCTAGGCTTCTTGCTAAGTAACCCCACCGGAAAAATTATCTTAATTACCAGATGCTGAGTAAGTTAGCGTCTTCTTTACAGAAATCAATTAGTCGAATATTCTAAGGAACATGATAGAGAAGTATTTTGTCAGTAGATAAACAAAGAAAGGGGTATTCACTGTCCTCGACACGTGAACAAACATACGGAAAAAAGCTTTAATGTTCTTCTGTAAATAGCGAGGGAAATGGAAGACATTGCTGACAAAAGAATTGTTGTCCATTAGGATTTAATAGTATTATGACGTTTTGCTGGACTTCTGTCCCCTTTGATCTTTGTCCAGTTTTTAATTATACATAATTATCCTAAAGAACTTTCGGTACTCTTCTATTAAACGGACTCTTTTATATAGTGCTAGTTTGATTAATGCTAATGAAATAAAATAGGATGAATATATAATAGTTTAGAAACAAATTTGGCCTATATATTTGCACATTAGGGGGGGGGGGGTAAAGCATAGCATATATTATTACGTAACCTAACCTAGGTACCTCCTTTCCCCCCTAAATCCTCAAAAACAAAAATTCTTGAGAACTGTGTTAAAAACAATCCTTGCCTTTGTTTAGATTCCAGAATGCATTGTAATCGTATATCTATTTTCATCACACATTTCGGCTTGTTTCGTGACTGATATGCATTGCCGTTTATATCTTAAATTTGGGTTGAATAAAGAGGATTTGAAGAATTTGTTGTTGGTAAGAGGGGATAGTTTGGATTTAGGTGAGAGAAGTTAATTTTTGGGAAAGTTTAGGCTGGTGGCTGGCCCTTATTTCTGTCCATTGTGTGGATTGGTGAATGAAAACTTACTTCATTTTCTATCCGAGTGTGAGGAGCTGTCTGAGTTGCGGAATCAATGTTTAGGACGAGTGTTTGGGAGCGAATGCTGGTTAATAGAGTGGATGGCTGAGAGGAACGCATGTGCTATTAAACAGTTGTGTAAGTTTCTTCGTTTAGGGATTACAAATAGGGAATCCTGTTTGAGGGGAGCCTGATACTATTTTTATGATTTGAATTTTATTATAGGGTGTTTGTTGGTTAAAAGTCGAACCTTGGTGTGTTTCTTTTTTTTTCGTTTTGTTGTTCTTTTTTTTTCCTTTTTTGATTTTTACTATGCAAAGTTGTATTTTGTTCCTGAGTGTTGGTTTGTAGATTGTATTGTGTGTTGCTATGGCCCACAGGCTTTTTGCAAATAAATCTTATCTTATAAAATAGTCTGTTTAATAGAAGAGTACCGAAAATTTCATTATTATCATAAAGAATCATAAAGCCGTATTAGCATAAAGAAATTTCTGTAGTCTAGAAAAAAGGGGGGAATCCTTAAAAAGGGATGGATGAAAAATACAGTATCAAATTTGTTCAAAAATGCCTGGTGCAGAGGTCTTAAACCTTTTCCCATCAATATGGTATACAAAATTGTATATATTTATTAGAGAAGGATGATCACTGATGCATTTTATTCGTTTCGGTAAAATTCTAGACAAGCTAATTTTTGCTATCTTGAAAAGGAGTTAAGTTAGGAAAATGATGGTTTCAAGGATGGATATACAGACTAAAGTATGTCCCGGGAAGGTATTTCGAAGCACCTACCTCCACTCCTCCTTCTAAAGCTCCACTGACCTTTGATGATCTTTAAAAATCTTTGGCTTATAAAAGAAGACGTTGCAAAATAGATCTTCTCCTTAAATGAAATACAAGAAAAGTGTTTTCAGTTTCATAATTTTGCTCTATAATGTGTTGGCAAATATCGTTTACCCAAACTAATTATGATGAATTTTTTTTTCTTTACAAATTATTTATCAGTACATTTTGTGAGCACGGTCTTGGGCGACTCTCGGGTCTCCCGTCAAAGCTAAAAAGTAGAATGTAAAAATAGAAACTAAAAAGTAAAACTAAACTAAAAAAAACTAAAGTCCCGTCAAAACTAAAAAGTAAAAATGTCGTTTCTACCAAATGTCTCTTACATTGTTTTTTATTATTTTGCTTAAGAGCGAAAATGATGCTCCGTGTTTAAGCTGTTTTTTGCTGTCGCCTTTTTTTAAGAGAATAGATAATAATCTAAATAGGCTTAAAACGAGCTTTCTGTTAGAATTTAATAGTATTATGGCGTTTTGCTGGACATATACCTCTTTTATCTTCATTATTCTTTTTTTTTTTTTTAATGATATTGTTGCGTATTTTTTTTTTATACTATTTATTATCAGTCAATTATGTTGGTGTGGCCTTGACCCCTGGGAGTAGAAAGTGTAAATGCGGTGTCCAAAACCGAACAACATGTATCTTGCATTTTTATTATTTTACGTCAGAGCTAAAACAACGTTTTGAAACTTTTGCGTTGAGATTTTTTTATGATTTAAAATACGAAAACAGGAGTAAGAATTATCAGTATATGACAGGATTCTAAAAATTCAAAATTGTAGCAAGGGTCTAGGGGCAATCGCCCCTAGGGAAAATGGGAGATAGAATACTTCCCTTTAAGACCTCAGCGCCTGTGTATTTTACACCCTGTATCCCTGGATCTATTTAAAACCGGGCCATTTCCATTTAAAGGACTGCCTATTAGCACATTTAAATTGCATTAATTTATTACCATAACACCTTTTCATTAGAAAATTGCCCCATCCCCTGGCGAAATTTACTGGTGGTGTGTTCTTGATCCCTACATTTTTAGGCACAAGAAGAATGTGTGCAAAAGTGAACCTATATCTTCCTATGTATGGTTCAGAAGAAAAGAGGGGAGTGCGGCCCTGTGCTTCTAAGCCCTTTTTTCATTTTTAAATCTATGCCTCCTTGTTCACACTTTTGCGTGACCCACTAGCAGGCCCGTTTCCAGGTTTTTCGTATGGGTGGGTGTGGGTTGGGGGGTCTATTTTCGCTCGAGAACGGTTGAAAAAAAAATGAAAATGCAACACAAATTTGTTTACATCAATTTAATGCTACTTTTTACAAGTCAGACAAAAGCTACAGGGGGCTCCCCCCTGAATACGGCCCCTGTCCATTGGTTTAGCTTTTCTAATTCAATTTGTTTGGGTTATTAAATATTATTTTCTTATTTTGCTGTCTTCCAAAAAAAGAAGAGAAAGGGAGATAATCAGATAAAATGTTTAATAATAACAGTTAAAACAAGTGATTTTTTTCTACTTTTTTCCTACATTTTTTTGTTCACTTAAAATTTAGTTACATTTTTTGTTGGTTATCCCGTTGAAATGATTATGGACCCAAAAATAAATCATTTAGATTCTATTTTATTGGTTTTGACTTAATTGATTGAAAATTTTGCCGTTTTTTTATTTATTTTTAAAAGAAAAGCCAGTGAGGTCTGTTAAATTATTTATAAATTATTATACTCCTATATTTCAGAAACAACCTTTTTTTTCTTTCTTTTTTTCATTGAAAATAAACGAGAAAACAACAATAATGCTTCCTCTATATTTTGGAAAACAATTTGGTGTTTTTACGTGGAAAACAAATCGAAAAAAAAACAAATCCGCTCTTTTAAATCTTGTAAATATACAATTTTTTCATCTACCTTTTTCTCAAAACTGAAAAAAGTTCTTCTCCCTAAATTTTCGAGAATTGGTGCCCCTATGGCCATCATGTTTCTGTGATCCGTTGTAATCTTGAAGTAGCATCCGTTTAATAAATCATTCCAGCAGTTCTACTACTGCTTTGGGACCGCTACAAAGCCAAATCCTGGCTATTGAAGACAGACTAATCTAAACGGCTCTATTAACTATTTAACAAATTTTACATCGCTTAATTTTGACATTAATTCGCCGCATTAACTTTTTATCGCTGCGAAGAATAGCTTCTCAGTGACATATTAACTCAGTTCATGAATAACAAAACATAGACTAACATATAAGCTTATATAGTTATGATCATGTACTTCGTCTAATACATGTTTTTTCTTTGATGGTTAGGATCATGTACTTTTTTGTAGGCTTTTATTGCTTGTTTTTTTGTTTGTTTAGTTTATCATACAGATGACATCGTAGTGTATGATTTGGTTTATTGATAACCTTGTAGTTACGGCCGTGGGAAACGCCATTGCTTTGTTTTGTGGTTCTAAATCTTGGAAACAAAAAAACTAATCTACGCTATTATTAAAAAGGGTACTGTTCTATTATCTGTGAAACACGCGTCGAGAAAAGCAAAGCTCAGATAGCCATTACCCATTAATTGCCTATCTGACGCTGTATTTACCTTCACCCCCCTGATGTACAAATATATAGCCGAAATTTATTTCTAAATTATTATTTTTTATCCTAGTTTTTTTTACTTCATTAGCAATAATCAAACTTCACTTCTCGCGTGTTTTACAGATTTTAGAACTGTACCTTAAAAAGATTGTGTCGCACCAAAAGGAAAGTTCCTTTTTTCTGGCGCCCTCATTCCTATTTTTTTTTTTTCTTACTGTTTTTTAGAATAAATTTGTCAATTTGGTTAATTATCGCCATCTTTGTCATACTCACCCCCCCAAGATTTTTTTATTGGTACCCTTGTCAAATTGGGTCTCTCCCAAAATTTTGCTCTAGATCCGCCCCTGTATACAGTTATTTAAATTTAAATACGGATTTTTACTTTGGCTTGAGGGAATATAAAAAAATACAAATTTTTACAATCCAAATTAAAAAAAAAATCGTGGCGATCGGCAAATGGCACAATATTTGAATAGTTAAAAATGCAGACATTTGTTACCCATTTTTGTAGTTCTACTTGCCCCCCCCCCCCTAAGAAAGAGAAATCTAACCTTAGATATTTTCTGGGGTGTACTGAGGAAAATAAAATCGAACATTAAAGACAAATTTAGAAAAAATAAAGAAACTAGCTAAAAGAAAACAAATATTCTAGGGATTTAAAAAATGTATATTATGTTATTAACTTTTAATTTTTCCCAATATCTGACCATCCAAAATCGAAAACCCTCTTCTGGAACAGGGCTGTTGGTTTTACAATCATATTTTAGAGGATTGGTTTTTTTTTTACAATGTGTGCTTTTTGGATTGATGGTAAAATCCACGGTGATGTTGTGAATAGAAAATAAAATTGACGACTAGATTTTCAATTCGAGTATCCGAATTGTCAATCGAAAAACGTTGAACTTATTCTATGGGTTATTGATCGAAGAGCCTGTCGGACAATACGCATAAGAAGGAATGTAGCGTACATTTTCTTGTAAGGACAGAAGAAAAATATTTTGCTCCCATCCCCAAACCCAAAATTCAGGATTCTCTTACCTCCTCTTATCAAAAAAAAACTTCCCTGTGAATTACAACTCGCTTTCCCAACAAAACAGAGCAGACTTAATTACCTAATCTTACCTAATCTATACCTAATCTATAATCTTAATCTTACCTAATCTATACGTAGAAGTCGTCACGCTTTTAACTAAATCTTCTGAATGGGAATATTCACTTGGCTTCAGGTGTTTGTTTTATAAAGTCACATGATTGTTTTAAGAGCTAAATATTAGTAATTAGCCGAGAGCTGCCGGCATAGGCAATTATATTGGTAGACTTTGTCCAATTTCAAATCTCTTTTTTTCTTAATTAAAAATTGGGCTCATATTTTAAATAGAAAGTCTTTACAAAGGGTCTTATATTTCCTAATAGTTTATTATAACTTTTTAAAATGGAAGCTATTAAGGAGAAACCAATGTCTATTTTCATCTGTGCTTTAAATATATCTTTTGTTACCGATTTGGATTCGGGTGTATTTCCTGTCACAGAAGGTACCCCTAGAGGTAGGTAAAACTACTGGCTCAGTAATCTTTGAGTATAATCATCGGTTTGGTATTTTCAGGTGAATTTAGTTGAGTAAGAATCTGAATAATGGCAATTATATACAGGAAAATGGATATAAAACCTCTTCTCGGGATCATGTTTCTTATTAGCAGCATTTTGGCTTCGGAAGAGCTTTCCATTGGTAAGGTTTTGTTTTCTATTCAACCCTTTTGAATCATGCTATTTTGTTGAAACACAAAAACAAATGTAAAAAATTAAGTAGTAAACGTGGTAGTGGGAAGAAAGACCAGGTTGTTGGGGTAAGTCAGATGGCGTTATGTCACATTTTCCTAAAATTAGAGATTTACATTTCGTCCCTTCCAACTAAGCAATTTCGGTACTTGGGTTTTATATGGTCACTTCTAAAAAGTCAAGTTTGGTTAATACTAATGAAATAAAATAAAATAGAATGAATATATAATAGTTTATAAACAAATTTGAGCTATATATTTGCACTTTAGGGGGGGGGGGTTGTGTTGTGGGGGTAAAGCATTGCATACATCAAATACTTAACCTAACCTAACCTAGGTACCTTTCCTCTCCCCATAAACCCCAAAAAACAACAGTTTACATATCGCATACGAAATAAAAAAAAAACCACGCTATGGATTGCATTACTCTGAAACCGTCTATTGAATTAACCCGTCATAAACGGGTTTTCCATGACTGGTTTCCTTGTAGGTGCCCATATAATGCCCAAGTACCGCAATTTCTATTGATAGGTTCAGTCCATTGCATCCTATGTTATTTAATTCCTAAGATGTGTAAACTTCTTTTCTTCAAAATGTGTTATTATTTTTTTCATTCACGGAAACAATTGAAAATTACAATTTTTGATGCCGATTTGTTTTGTCTTTGCCCTCACCCACATTTTTACCTCTTGTCGTTAAAATTTATGTTGCTTATCGTACCAGCTTTTAAATTTTTCAACTGCAGGTCCAAAGTGAGAAGTGGGTGGAGGGGCCCAAACCGCTAAAGCGTCTTTATCTTTATAACTTTGTACTTTTGTACTCTTTGAATATATAATGACTATGAAAATACTTCCGTTGGTGTATATCCCGTCCCATCCTGAAATAAAAACCCTGTCTATATTTCAATATTTTTATTATATTTATAGAAGTTGTGATTAATTGCAGTTTATAAAGCTTATTTAATGAACTCGCTTTCCTCGTGTGTGTGTTTCTTATGATGCAAATGACTTACATGTTTAAATGTTGTTTTTAAATGTTTAATATTATGCGATCTGTTTCATAATCCCCCTCCTACAGGCCATGGAGCCTTTGTGGAGATTTGTAGATTGCTGTGTAATTATTGTAAAGTTATATGGAAATAAATATGTCTGTCTCAAGGGCGGATCAAGGATTTTTTTTCTGGGGGGTTACTAATTTTTGACTCAGTTTTCGACTAATTGTACTGATTTTTACCTAGGTTTTACTAATTTTCGACTTATTTTCGACTCGGTCAAAAATTTCGGGGGGGGGGGGGGTAAACCGGGGAATCCCCCCCCCCTGGATACGGCCTCGGTCTGTCTATCTATCTATCAACTATAGCTTCTGGTGAGGAATTCTTTTGGATGATAGTTTTGACGATCTCAGGTGCCAAGGCCCCATGAAATATTACAGTAACACTATTATCCGTGGGTAACAGTTGCAGAGCAACGCATACGAATATGCCTCACGGGGAAAGCTCGTATGTTCTCTTAAACTACTACTACTACTGCTAACAACTCACCGCAGCACCAATCCGCCTAAGGCCAACACAGCTACGTACACTCCTCCTCCATCCCAAACTGTCCAAAGCCTCCCTTTTTACACCCGCCCATGAATTTCTCACTTCCTTTAAATCTTTCTTTATGAAGTCCTCCCACCCCAGACGAGGACAACCTGCTTTCCGTTTAGCCCTAGACGGTTGGCCAGAAAGAACAATCTTCGGCAATCTGTCATCCTTCATCCGATTAACTTGCCGTAGAAACCTCAACCTTTCTTTCATTATAGCCCTAGAGAGCGGTATTGAACCACATTTTTCGTACAGCCTATTGTTTGAAATACGGTCAGTCAGCCGGGTACCCCATTTCTCTGGAAAACATCTAGCAAATCTTCATCCGCTTTTCGAAGCGCCTATGCTTCAGAGCCATATTTGACCACTGTCATCACTGTAGCTTCTAATATTCTAATCTTGGTTTGCAGACTTATCTATCCTTTCAAATTTTTTTTAACTGTGAAAAAAACACCCTTAGCCTTGGATATTCTACTTTTAACATCTTCACTGCTCCCACCATCTTTACTAATAATACTACCAAGGTAAGTGAAGCTGTCCACCTGATCAATCTTTTCATTACCCAACGTCACCTTTTCGTCTTCACTTGTTATTTTATGTGTGTTCATAAAATGATACGCTGAAGAGGTTATTTCACTAATCTGTATATCCGCAAATTTTCTATTCGAATTAACCTTCTTATGGTCATTTAAGATTTTCTATGGCATATGGACCTTCCTATATGATAGGAAGACATAACTTCACTAAAACTGAAACAAGATGTAGAAGCAGTGTGACGTTTGGTTCGTACACTAAGTGCTCTGTTAGCTACTAGGGTAGATTCGAACCTCCTTAATGGCGCAAGTAAAATCTTAGCTGATAATCCGTATCTTTTGAAATTGGAATCCCATAACCCTTTCGTGTGAATACAGATGACAAGACAGTAGAATTTCCTTTACAAACGGAGCTTCTAGCCGTTGACCAGATTTGGTTGAATTCTGCCTGCTCTCCTGGTAATTAGGCTGGTGACTGGATATTTTGAGACCCCTGTCTCCCTCCCGATAGTAAGGTCAGGTACAGACCCTGGAAAGGTACATCTTTGAGCCTAGCTCTTACTCTCCACCGGGGTTTGTTGATACCACAGATCCCATTCTGGTTGATTGCCCAAATGACAATAGTCCAACTCATCCCACAGAGGTAGATTTTTCTGGACACCCAAAAGGCACAACTAGGCTACTGGCTCTTACTTCAGGGTAAGTTTGGTTTATATCTATTTAGCCCTTCTCGTAGATGTGCTGATGACGAGATTTGCAAAAACTGCTCTCGCTTCCCCACTTGCTAGTCGCATTGTGACCAGACTTGTTTTAGTTCAGTTCCAGGCTCAAGCTGGATTTAGTTATGTATTTATTAATACAAATAACGTTAATCAATTTGCGTTAAGCAATTAACATTAAGCAAGATTCTAAAATACTGTTTTCAAATAAAAGAACGAACGAACTAGAAACGGGGATTTTAGGACCGATTTCAATATTTATTTCTGGGAAATCCAGAACAGAAAACAGAATTGCAATCTTTTGCTTTTGAAGAAACAATTCCATCTTGTACGCGAGCTCGATGCTGCATAATTCGTAAGAAGTTTACTTTCGTGAGAAATCTGTAGATAATTTCATTTTGTTTCTTATTCTTGCACTATGTCACAGAATAGGGCAATAAATTTTTATTTTCTGGAAAACTACTAAAAACTTTGCAAAACGATCAGAGTGAAAATCAGAGCGATTTTTCGTCTCTTTTTCGCTATTTTCATATCGTCAAAATATTTCAATTTTTTTACCTCTTAGGCTACCGTTCCAAGCTATAGACTGCTCATATCAAGGTAATGAATAAGAAAGAAAAAAAAACTGTAAAAATCTGCAGTGATTCTCCGCAACATAATTATCGCAACTATAGGAAAAGTACTTCAGGATAGCATGTTTGGATGCTATCGCGTTTTCGTTCTTTTCAGGATGATTTTTGTATTTTACCTCAGAGCAATTTGTCTGCTATGAAAATTATTGTTATTTTCATATTCCCAAATTAAGATTTGAATTACTGCTTGTATAACAAAGGAGAACAAAACAAACATTTTCATTTACCTCTTTCACCTCTTATTCATCACTCATTTCTGTCGTCCTCTTTACCAATCTAAATGAGAATCTATTTTCCTCCCCTCTGCCCTTTCATCGAAGTTAGGTGCTTCCATAAGTGGTACAACAGCTCATGAATTAGAACTGGTGGTAAATGTTACCTTCGCGAGTTTTAATGCGTCAAAACTAACAGCTCACCATATTTAGTTCTTACGCTCTCCACTCCAAGATTTTTCTGCCAGGAAAAAGTAATGCTGGAAACAAAATAAAAAATAAAAAACAAAACCTAAAAAACGCTGCCCCAGGGGTTGCTAATCTTCTAAGTAAGTGATGCAATGGCAAGAAAGAGGGTACTTGTGTCTTATAACCACTACACTCAAGTTCTGTAGAAAAATGAAGTTTGGTTAATGCTAATAAAAAAAAAAAACACAAAATGTGATGAAAATATAATACTTTATCAACAAAATTATGAAAACTACAACAAAGGATTATGGAAGGGGGACCGCTCAGACTGCATTATATAAGATGCGTAACCTAATCTAACTTAACCAAAATACGAACTAAATATTTAATTAAAATATAGCTACAATGTAGTTTCCGGCACGAATTATGAAATCGTCAGAAATTTTGCTTTTTTTACGTTTCCTATGTCCCTGGGCTTAGAAACCGACGAATATTGAACTAAAAAAAAAATTTAATTCCAACTATGAAATGAAATATAAGGTGGTGTCTGGTAGAGACCACTTTGAAACATGTGCAGAAAAAAACTCACTTCTGGTGAAAAGAACTAAAGCAGTTCTTTGTGTAATTCATGCACAATGGAACTTTAAAAACTGAACATTGCCATTTGTTCCAATGGGGCTCAATCTTTGTACTACATTGAGCACATCTTCTTGAAGTACCCTGAACAGGTAAGTGTTTTGATTTATCCAATCTTTTTTTTGGAGGAACGTAAGGCTTGAATTTGGGGAAAACTTCCAATTTTTTGGATGACCGACCTCTCTCACCCTTGCACGAATAACTTCCAACCAAACCATTGACAATGCAACATCTAAAGCCTTTCATTGTCATCTTTTTAGAATATCGTGTAGTGGGTGGACCGCTTGACCAAGACAAAGGCATTGATCGTTGTAATGTCGACGAAATGCCATAGTAGGTGATGCCACCACTCTCTGCTTTTTCTGTCAATCCCATAGAGAGACTCCAACATATCGGTTTTGTCGACGCATCCCATAAACTTGTTGTACTCGACGACCACGTTTCGGCATGTAACTTGGGTAGTAGATTCATCTTTCTCCTTACTACCGATCTGTGTCATTTCTCTTCCTTAATGAAAATCATCAAAACGAGTTGTACACATCGTTTGCCTTTCCAGCGTACCCAGTGAATTCCATCTGAACTCACAGCATAGTCCGAATCACCTCGTGTCAGCTCTTTTTCGGCTTTGAGTTTGAGTAGACCTTTACGGTTTGCACTTACTTTCAACTATTAAAAAGAGCACTAGCCGTCTCAGTTTCCAATTGAATGAGCCCTTTTTGAAATTTTTACGACAACTCTATCTATGAAAACCTTATATGCTCCCAGGGCATAACTTACAACCTTTGCCCTAGGTGCTCTAGGGGGTTTGTCATCCTTAAATGCATAATTTCCAAAACTTTCAACTACTTTGAACAAAATCGCTATCTCTAAACTTGGATTGAATGTTTTTTGGGAAATGGTGTGTGTGAGAGGGGGGTTAATTACTCTCCACTCACTTTTGACTATTAAAAAGGGCAATTTTAATTTCTAATCAAATGAGCCCTTTCTGAAATTTCTACAACAATTTTCTATATAAACCTTATATTCCCCCAGGGCATAACTGACAACCTTTTCACTGAGGGCTCTGAGGGGGTTATCATCCTAAAAGACCTAATTTCCAGAATTTACAACTACGTTGAACAAAATGGCTATGTCAAAATTTTGATTGGATGTGTTTGGGAAAATATTGGGCGTGAGAGGGGGGTTAGTTGTCCCTTAATCACTTTCGACTTTCAAAAAGGGCACTAGCCCTTTCAATTTCTAATTTAATGAGCCCTTTTTGAAGTTTCTACAACATCGCTTTCTATAAAAAACCTTATATGGCCCCTTGGGCATAACTTACAACCCTTGCCCTGAGGACCGTGGGGGGAAGGGTTGTCATCCTTAAAGAATAAATTTCCAAAACTTTCAACTATGTTGAATAAAATGGCTATCCAAAAATTTTGATTGGATATGTTTGGGGAAAAGGTGGACGTGAGAGGGGGGTTAGTTGCCCTCAAATTACTTTCGACTACTAAAAAGGGCACTAGACCTGCAAATTTCCGATCGAATGAGCCCTTTTTCAAGTTTCTACGACAAAGATTTTAAATAAAAACCTTATATACCCCAGGGCACAACTTATAACCCTTGCCCTGAAGACTATGGTGGGAGTGTCCTGCTGAAAGGTATAATTTCCTGAAGTTTAAACTACGTACAACAAAATGGCTGTCTCAAAATTTTGATTGGATGTGTTTGGGGAAATCATAGGCGTGGAAGGGGTTTTAGTTGCCTTCCAATCACTTTCGACTATTCAAAAGGGCACTAGCCATTTCAATTTCCAATCGAATGAGCCCTTTTTGAAGTTTTTACGACAACGCGTTCTATAAAAACCTTATATGCCCCCAGGGCATAACTCATAACTCTTGCTCTGAGGGCTGTGGAGGCTTAAAAGCCTTGCCCTGAGGGTTATGGGGGAGTGTCCTCCTTAAAAACATATTTTTTATCTGGAAATCAACTACGCTTAACAAAATGGCTATCTGCAAATTTTGATTGGATGTGTTTGGGGAAATGATAGGCGTGGAAGGGGTGTTAGTTGCCTTCCAATTTTTTTCGACTATTAAAAATGGCACTAGCCACTCCGATTTCCAAACGAATGACCACTTTTCGAAGTTTCTACGACAACTCCTTCGATACTAAGTGCCCTGGTATGGAAAAAAAAATATACATTGTGCCAACATCGTTCTTTACTTAGGCAGCGCAATCGCGCTGCCTATCATTGAGATCCTGTTTCTATCTTTGATAGTGACCACAGTAAAGCTAATATACAGTAGCGAAAAGTCCTGTACTCTCCATTGAAAATTTATGACACAGATCTAAACCCGTACAAGATTCGTGAAACCCGCCTTCGCGCACGGGAAATGACAATTGTTTCTAATGGAAAACCAAGTAGCAACTGAAACTATGCCTCTGACGTATATGCTCAGAGTCTATCTATGGCTCTGATGTATATGCTCAGAGTCTAATTACGCGCTATGAAATGCATTTAGAAGAATATTTCGATGCTGATATATAATTATACTGTGATAGTGACTATCTTTACGCTAAAGTTTTTATTGTTAAAAAAAAAGAGTCGTGAGAAAGTCAAACTTTAGCGTAAAGAGCGATGCGTTGAGGAGGGCACAGCCTCTTTCATATACGGAATAATTTCTGTTCGTTTTAAGTTTTAATGTCGCTCCTTACTTTCAGTTTAAAGAAATTTTTTTTTTATATTTAAAGGCTGCGAAAGCGGGGGGTTTGGGGGGCTGTATCCCCCCAACTATGCCTCCTAATCCCTGTACGTTTTAAGGTTCGACCTTGTAACTCAGCCTCTTTAACTCTTTAGAAAACGTAGTTTTTTTCAAATAATTTCTGCACGTTTTTGCACAGTTTATTACATATTATTGATTGACTAACTGTTAGCTGATGGGGTCAGGAGTTAGAGTTGGGGGGCTGCCGCACCCCAAAACCCCCGCTCTTGAATATTCTTGTGTTAAGGCTTTTAATTCCTGAATACTCAAATCACGTCGTACAGGGTGCCTCCTAATCCCTGTATGTTTTAAGGTTCGAACTTGTGACTCAGCCTCTTTAACAGCCCCCCAACTGTGCCTCCTAATCCCTGTACGTTTTAAGGGTCGACCTTGTAAGTCAGCCTCTTTAACTCTTTGGAAAACGTAATTTTTTTCAAATAATTTAAAAAAGAAACTGAGTTTATTTTTAAAGTTTAAATTCAGTATATAAAAAAGTTGCTCTAATGGTGAATCGAACCCGGGTTTTCCGCCTGATAGTCTGGAGTATCAAGCGCTGGACTATACAAACACAATAGTAATTGTTGTTTAGCAAATGGAAGCTATTTTTGACGCAAGCAAATTCCCAAAAATCTTGATATGTGGTTTTTGGAAAACAGGGAAGGAGTGATCAGATTGAGGATAAGCTCCCAGGCCCCAGGAAAGCTTATCCTCTAAATTTCAGCCCGATCAGACAACGTTAAAGGGGGGTTGTGGTGAGAAAAATTAACATGGGCTAATATAGGAAAACGAGGTTTTTCGTAAATGTAAATTCGGGGGATAATTTTTTCGGTCTGAAAACATCAAAAGGCCCTAACAGGTCGAATTCTGCTTCGAATGAGTCCTCATTTAACCGGATCCGTTGCCAACTGTGGCCTGTAGGCGTGGCTAAGAAAAAAAAAAGAAATGATGATGATGAATATTAAGTGGTTATATTTGGTTTTTTGAAAAAAGGGAAGGAGTAATTGGATTGTGCTGAAATTTCGAAGATAAGCTCCCGGGCGCTAGGAAAGCCTAACCTCTAAATTTCAGCCCAATCGGACAACGTTAAAGGGGGCTGTGGTGGGAGGGTCCAAACTTCCGGCCCAGTTTACCCCATGAAGATAAAGTCGGAGGAGGATGAAATTTTGCAAGTTTCTTAGTTTGAGCTTGGGCTACAAAATGCGATTACCGCCGTCTCTCTGCGACCTCTAGGACCTGAAATCGCTTAACATTGTGGTGGGTCGCCTCTTTATAGAGGCACAAGTGTGCCTCCTTGAAATACCATTATAATCGATGGGTTCAAAATTCTGTAACCTAATCAGGATATTTTTCAGGGGGAGGTAGGGGATAATAAAAACAATTCGAAGGGACAATAATAAAAATGAAGATTTTTTTGACAGTTTGAATAAAAGCTGCTCAGAAACTCAAAAACTCAGGGTTTCGGAAGAGGGGGTCCCAAGGTACCTTGGTTACGCCCCTGACCAAATACCGAATTGTTTATTTAAAATCCTGTAATTATTAAATTAGCCGTTTTACCGTCTAGAACCGTCTAGTTGGTTGTAACTAGAAGTTTAATAGGTTTAGTAATTTTAATATGTTTTAACAGGTCTTAATAGGTGCTTTGTAGGCAAGGCGTATCCAGGATTTTTCTTGGGCGAGGGAAGGGTATTTTTTCAGGGGAGAGGCTACAAAAAAAAACGCTTCAAAAATTTGTTTATATGCATTTTTATTACGTTTTTACGGCAAGGACACACATTTTGGGCTGGGGGGGGGGCTAAACAGGCAACCCCTCCCCCCTTGATACGTCTTTGATAGTAGGTTTAAGTTTACGTCTCTTTGGGTGCAAACCGTCCTGGAATTAAATATTTAATCTATTGTAAATTTAGAAAGCCTTTTGTGATTGTAAATTCATTTGTTTCGCTTTAGGAACCCTCAGTGCCTTCTTGCATGGTTTTTTATGGCTTGCTTTGAATGACCCTTAGCTCTTTCAGCCCATTTTCGTACTAAATAAATATTCTATGGTAGTTGAATAAATCATCTACTTCATCTCATCCATGAAATCTTATAATATCAAGAATGGTCAGCTAATGTCATTTCTTAATGTCGTAGAATGTCTTTTGCTGTCAGTGTGTCTCCTATGAAAAAACTTATTTACTGAAAGAAAAGGTAGGGGCACTCATATTAATGAACAACTTTTCTCATGGATTTTCATTTGATCGGATGGCTGAATTTCCCTTCCTTTTTCCCGGCGGACCCTTTGTTTGCCCCACAGTAGTTCAAACATTGCCCTTGTATAATATGAAGTATGCTTTTGATTTGGTCACGGTGTCTGCCCATGCAGTAAACCGGAACAAAAAAAAGACCAGAATTTTCCTTTTATGAATAGAAACTTTCTCCTTCTTGTACAGGAAAAGAAAAATAGATAAGAAAATACATTTTTAGGTTTTGTTTAGTAAAAACTTAATTTTATGTGAGAAATTTTGAATCGGGTTAATAGTTGATAGTGCTCTTTGAAGTTATGGCTAGAAAAGACTTGGAAATGAAAAATTTTAATTTTTTTTAAAAAGAACGTATTTTTAAATAAACTATTTCCGGCCAAATATCAAACTGTCAAAAGATTATCTTTAGGGCAGCAGTAATGTATTCTGTTTGAATCAAAATATATTTTCTTGGTCATACATGCCGACAAGGCCATACCCAGAGTGGGGGGGGTAGAGGTTTTGGCCCCCCCCCCTAAAAAAATGATTTTTTTACTCATATAGAAGTAAAAAAATGGATATAACCAAATTTTGTATGCGTTAAAAAAAAAAAAAAAATCCCCCCCCCACGAAAAAAAACCTTTGAGTAAACCCCCCTCCGAAAAAAAATCCTGGGTACGGCCTTGCATGCCGACACAGGTGGGGGGAAATCCTGCTCGATGCAAGAAGCCATGAGCCCCCAGAAATATTCGGAAAAATATATTAAAATACACGAAAGCCGTGTGAAATAAATGTCACAAGAAGGTAGCCAAAGCTATAAATAAGAATTTGGGCTAGGATTGCCGCTCCTGGGAATTTTTCAAACGAGATATTGGTACTGGTGAATTAAACCTAACATACGAAAGAAGTCAAGTTTGATTAATGCTAATGAAATAAAATAAAATAGGATGAATATATAATAGTTTAGAAACAAATTTGGGCTATATATTTGCACATTAGGGGGGGGGGGGTGGAGGGTAAAGCTTAGTATATATTAAATACCTAACCTAACCGTGGTTCCGCCCCCCCCCCCTAAACCCAAAAACAAAAGTTTAAATATTGTAAATTCAATGAGGAACTATGCTTTGCGATCAGTTTAGATAGCAAATACCCGCTTTACGGCTCTCCATGTCTGGTTTCCTTTGATAGTATATAGCGCTGTGTTAGGTATAATGCACCAGTACCGAGATATTTTTTCCAGTCAGGTAAATTTCTATGGAAGAAGGGGACATTTATTCCCTCCAGACCTCATTTTGCATCTTCTGGACCTAAATTTGCTCTAAGATTTTCGTCTATCCTCTCCAAGGGCGTATCCAGGATTTGTTTGGGGGGAGGGTATTAAAAAAAAAACTTTTAAAAAGGCACCAAAAATCTGTTTGTGTGCATTTTTGTCCTCTCCAGTAGTTTCAAGCGTAAACAATTTTAATGATTTTTTTTACTATGATTATACAATTTTATATGTTTAGATACCTTGATATCCATGCAGTACAAATTTTATATTTATCGTTTATTACTTGTTTTATTTGCAATTTATTGCAATTTATGTTTATTGCTCATTTATGTTTTATTCTACCCTCTTTTGTATTTAAGAAAGTTTGCCCACTTTAGGCTGTTTATTAGAAAATTAGTTTGCCCTCTCCATGATTTTTTTTGAATGTGCTTTTACGCTTTTCGACTTGAAAAGCAAGTCATATTTAAAAGCATTTCTAAAGAAAGTAAAGAAAACTTTTCTGTGGAGACTGAATGAAGTACGAAAAATTAGTTTGATGATATTGACAAAAACATGAAGGAAAGTCGGGAAAAGTAAGTTTTCACGCAGGCCTTTATGCCATATTTTTTGGGAGATCGGGGGGAGTGAATTTGTCAAAACTCGCCAAATCTGAAGTCTTATGTGAAAAGTGTAGACAAATCTCAAAAACCTAAAAATTTCAAAAATAGGAAACGGTAAATTACCAGTGGTGTTCCTGGTCTCTTTTGCGCCCGGGGCAAAAATATTGAGTAGCGCTCCCCCTCCCCCCGTCTCCCAAAAATTTTCAGGCAAAATTTTAACAATAATTTTCATTTATTTAAATCTGACTTTTCTTACTTCAAATGGGAAAACGAAAATTTCAGATTCAATTAGCTCATACTTACTACCAACTGCGCCTCCTATTTTAATTTAAAAAAATAAAATTTCAAAAATTAGAAAAGGATTATAAATGTTGTATTATTTATTTGAATTTTTTTCCCTAAAATTTCTGCTCCCGGGACAAGTGTCCTCTCTGTCCTTCCCTAAAACCACCTCTCTCCATAACCTCTCCCCCTTTTTCTGTAGATCTATCTGCTTTTCAATGATTTTTTTTTCTCTGAACTAGCGAGTTTTGAAGAAACTATCTCGTGATTTTCCATTCAGACTTGTGGCAATTCTGATAATCATGATTTTAATTTGGTCGTTTCCTGAATTAGAGACAAAATTCAAGTTTAATGTCCTCTCCATATTTCTATTTTCAATGAATTCATTAGCATTAGCACTTGGGAATTTTTATTTCACAAGTGCATTTTTAAGAGATTCTCTCAAGAGAATTTTCAACTTTGCACGTTCGTTAGAGGAGCACTTGTTACAACTCTTAAGCACGTCATCCTCTGTTTTGAACAGTGACGTTAAATGGAGATGATGAATAGTAAATAAACGATGGTAAATGATAAATAATGGCTAAGTGGACTTAAGGTATCTGTTGTTGTCTAGTTCAATATTTGGAATATTTAAAATCGGGAAAGTAAACTTACAATTAAAATTCAGCATGACAAATCATGCAATCCATTAAGCTTGCAGTTCAGGAATCGGTTCTGTTTTTTTCTTAACTTAATTAGAACCTCATTTGCCTCTAATGTACCCAAAGTGCCAATAAGTGGCCTCTAGTCGTTTCTTTGGTGCTCTCATTTGCCTCTAATGTACCCAAAGCGCCAATAAGTGGCCTCTAGTCGTTTCTTTGGTGCTCTCATTTGCCTCTAATGTACCCAAAGTGCCAATAAGTGGCCTCTAGTCGTTTCTTTGGTGCTCTCATTTGCCTCTAATGTACCCAAAGTGCCAATAAGTGGCCTCTAGTCGTTTCTTTGGTTTGCTGTGGCTAGGATGTCTTCCGATTCTGACCAAACTAAGATTCGATTTGCCGTTGATCAGACAGTTCGTTTCAACTTTCAAATTAAAATTAAATAAAATAAAGTTTTTTTCAATTGAAAGTAAGGAGCAACATTAAAAATAACAGAAACTATTACGTATATTTGGGAGGTTGCCCCCTCGTCAATACCTCGCTCTTTATGCTTAAGTTCGAATTTTGTCCCAATTCTATAAGAATGACTCCTGAATCACAAAGGCCGTTTAATTAAAATAAATAGCTATTTTAAAAGTTACAAAAAAGTTAGCGTAAAGAGACAGGTATTGACAAGGAGGCGAATCCCCTCATATAGCCTACGTAGTAATTTCAGTTCGTTTTAACTTTTAATGTTGCTCCTTACTTTCAGTTGAAAAAACTTATTTTTTTTAATTTAATTCCTGAATTCTGGAAAATTCGGCTACCCCTCCGTATAAAATTTCCTTCCCCCTTGAAAAGTTACTCGATGGAAAAATCCTCCCACGTACTATACGACCCCCCCCCCCCACCAGAAAATCCCCTCTGGAGACGTCTGTATACTTCCCAATAACCAATACTATATGTAAACAATGGATAAAATTCATAACCTGCAGCCCTTCCCCCGGGGACTGTGGGGGATTAAGTCATCCTCAGAGACATAGTTATTAGATTTTTTGACTATGCTGAACAAAATGGTTATCTCAAAATTTTGATCCGGTGACTTTGGGGAAAAATCAGCGTGGGAGGGGGGCTAGCTGCCCTCCAATATTTTTGGTCACTTAAAAAGGGCACTATAACTTTTGATTTCTGATCAAACGAGCCCTCTCTCGATCTTCTACGATCACTGGTTTGATATTATCACCCCTGGAAAAAACAGCAAATAAACACGCATCCGTGATATTTCTTCAGGCAAAAAATGGAAAATTCCACATTTTTGTACATAGAAGCTTGAAACCTCCTCATTAGGGTTCCTTGGCAGTTTAAATATGATGGTGAGATATTCATTAAGAACACTTTATGTTTTGGGGTGTTTTTCAAAAATTGGGCAACTTTTCCTAGGCTTGTAACTTTATATGGATACCAATAAATTTGGCGAGTTTTATATATCGTGAAAAAGCATCAGAATTCAATCCTTTTGATGTATCTATTGTTATCAAGACTGTTTCTTAGAGTTTCGAAAACTATTGAACCGCGTCGCTCCGTATTACCGCGAACTGTTTGATCAATCAAGCTTGTTTCATTCAATTTTGTATTTTTGTATTTTTTTTTTTTACCTTAGAACCTTTTGTGCCTCAAGAGGAAAGCCTACTTAGTCACCGATAAGGAGTATCCAATGGTTTCCATGGTTTACCCCTGCTGAGGTCTCTTCCGAGTTTGGGTTAACGAAGATCGGAATGTTAGTTCCTAAGTAGGGAATTTCTGGACCTGCCTCTTAGACGGTAGTCTCCTGGGCTCCAGGGAAAAGCTTGATTTCAGCGTATATTATCTTCCGTTCGATGTTAGTCTTCTATGTTACTCTTTTAGTGAACTCTCACAAATTTTCATAGCAAGGCGTCTGCGAGTCAATTTTTGAACGGACTGCTGTGCTATTTTCTGTTCCCAGTTTAAATGTAGAATTCTACGGAGGCAAGTATTTTTGACCGTGGAAATATTTTTCAATCTGTAAAAGCTCTGAAAGCTGCATAAGCTTCATTGGCTACAAAAATTCCTACCTCTTGTTTAGGAAAGAAACCTCAGCGAATATCATCAGTATTAACATAGTAGCTCATGTGCTACTATGAGCACAAAATTCCATTAACAAGTTAAATATGCGCCTTTTGTTTTCAAGTACGGTGAATATTAGCTTATGTACAGTTTTAGAAATTCAGTAAAGTTATAGATTGGACAATAACAGTTGAAGCTTTGTCCAAACGAGACCAATTGGTTAAATTTTTGGCTAAAACTTGGGGCGCGTCAAAGCAATAGGCAGTATATGAGCAGTTACTGAAAATAAGCTGTTAAATGTCTTGGCCTTTTAATGTTAGGATATGTAGGATAATACGTATGCACAGAATGACAGCTCTGGTCCTCAATCTACAGCTAATGTTAGAAAACGCAGCTAAGTAGATGCTGGAGGGTCAGATGACTTAGATACAGGCAGAAGAAGTAAGGTAGTATTTGGAAAAGAATTCCGCTTTAAATCGAATTTACCGGCTTGATATCTTCTCTAACGGATGCAGTTATGGGTCGATGTTTTTCGTTTAACAACATTGCCAAGATATTTTTTAAGAGGGAAGTGTCTTGGACGACAGGTTTGCTTGACCGCTTTGCATAGTTGATGAGGATAATCTGGAGCATTGACTGTCGAAGTCCTTGTCTGATCCTTCTGAGGGTTACAGACTGTCTCTTTGAGAAAGTTGACGTGCCACTTCCGATATCCTAAAGAGTACTTCTGCTGAGTCTGTTTGCTTTGTTGCAAAGATTTTTTTTTTAATTTGCATTTAGAAGAACTGTGTTTTTATTCAAAAACCATGATACTTTCTACTTTCTTATGATATGTTTTGCTACTTCCTCTTTTTTTAAAACTGTATACAAGTGTGTTCTTATTTTTATGGGAGTAGTTCTTCGATCGATATTAAATAAAGAAAAACAAGTTTTTTCAACTCAAAGTAAGGAGCAACATTGAAACTTAAAACGAACAGAAATTATTACATATATGAAGGGAGTTGCCCCGCTCCTCTACACCTCGCTCTTTACGCTGATGTTTTTAGTACTTTTATAAAAGCGTCTTATTGCTCTAATTAAGCGGCCTATGTGTTTCAGGAGTCATTTTTGAAGAATCGGGACAAAAGACGAACATTAACATACAGAGCGAGGTGTTGAGGAGGGGCAACCCCCTTCATATACGTAATAATTTCTGTTGGTTTTAAGTTTTATTGTTATTCCTTACCTTCAGTTAAAAAAACTTATTTTTTATTTAATTTCTGATCTTTTTTAAACAGTGCCAGGAAATCTGGCCCCACGTCCATGGAGAAACCCCTTTCCCACGCAAAAGTCATCTAGACAATTCAATCCCGGTGAAAATCTACCCTTGACACTTTCTCTTAACCACTCCGCGCGTAAAATTGAGACGGAAAAAAAGGAAAGCAAGACATATAAAAATAATTTTGTACAAGAGTTCCGGCAAATTCCCGCAGTGTATAATTTCCCCTGACATGGTCACTCCCTGGAAACTTCCCTCCCCATGGAAAATTCCTCCGTGGAAAAATCCCCCGCAGGAATTTTGTCCGCCCCCCCCCCCCCCGAAAATGTATTTATGCATCCCAGTAACAAATACTATGTGTAAACACTTGACAAATTTTATAACTTAAAGACCTTTCCCCTGGGGCTGTGGGGGAAGGGGGTCATGTTATACCCAAAGGCATAGTTATTTGGCCTTTTAACTATGATAAACAAAATGGCTATTTCAAAATTCTCATTGGATGATTTTGGGTAAAAAAGGGGCGGGGAGGGGGCTTAGTTGCCCTTAAAAAGGGCACTAGAACTTCTAATTTCCGTTTGATTGAGCCCTCTGCCAATAATCTAGGACCACTGGGTCGATACAGTCACCCCTGGAAAAAATAACAACTAAACACGCATCCGTGATCTTTCTTCTGGCAAAAAAATACAAAATTCCACATTTTTGCAGATAGGAGCTTGAAACCTACATAGAAGGGTTCTCTGATACGCGAATCTGATAATGTGATTTTCATTAAGATCACTTGACTTTTAAGGGGCGTTTCCTTTTTTTTTCGAAAATCAGGAAAAAATTTTCAGGCTCGTAACCTTCGATAGTTAAGACTAAACTTAATTAAAAATATATATTTGAAATCATCACAATAATCATATTAATTTAAGGTATTAATAGTTTTAAAAGTTCCGGGTCTAGGGCTTTGGTTACTATTCAGCCAAGCTGCTCCCTATTTATTATTCGGTACCACGAACTGTTTGATTTTTATATTTGTCCTGTTCAAAAATTTTAAGCAATTTTTTTTATTAATTAATCGATTTTTTCAGTCCTCTTTTTTGATTATTTATTAATTTTGTGTGCGGTGGCCATATTTCAATTTCAAATATTCATTTCCTCATATATCTTAGCTGTAAATTTCTCGAGAACATCTATTGTTATTAAGCACATCTATTGCTTTATTTTCTTAAAAAAAAAACCTTCCTGGTTCAAATATTTATAATTTTATTGATTTGATATATATCAGGGGCGTGAGTCCACGAAGATTCAGGGGATAGGGGTAAATGCATTTTCAAAATGTAAGGGGGACAATTTTGTTTCTTTTTTCAGGTTTTTTTTTCGATGAAGATGTCTTAAAGAGTATTTTTCAAAATTTGGGGGAGGACAAGAATCTTGAGGACAATGGCAAAACCCCGCTCCACGATTGACGCTCATCATATGTATAGAGCTCTTCAAAATATATACCATTTATAAAATGTAACCGAACATTTTGTCACCATTTGTGATTGAAGTAATTGATTTTTCGCCCTAATAAGCTTACTTATGAAACAAGAAACAATGCATAGTATCTTTACATCAAAAGAGTGTAAAAGATTATTACTTTATTTTTGATAATTAAAATATGTTAAGAAACAACGTAACCGTGTGTATTTTTTAAAAAAGATTTTAAGTTTTATTTTTGAAGAGCTAAACCCTTTCAAAAACCTACTTCACTGATGATTGTCTCGAAACAGGCCCGCATACCCTACTACTTAAGGCCCTCCAATCGTGGAGATAGAAAATCCTTGCATGGCCCTGATTTCAGAATGGTTTGACTTGGCGATCTTGTGTGAAATTAAATAAACAAAACAAGTTTTTAAACTGAAAGTAAGGAGCGACATTAAAACTTAAAACGAACAGAAATTATTCCGTATATGAAAGGGGCTGTGCCCTCCTCAACGCCTCGCTCTTCACGCTAAAGGTTGACTTTCTCACAACTCTTTTTTTTAAACAATAAAAACTTTAGCGTAAAGAGCGAGGCGTTGAGGAGGGCAGAACCCCTCTCATATACGGAATACTGTCTGTGAGGTGTATGTTTTAATGTCGCTCCTTACTTTCAGTTTAAAAAACTTGTTTTTTTTTATTTAATTTCTGATCGTTTTTTAGTTAATGCAGCTTTTATTTTGGCTCGCCGGCATTGAATAAGTAAACAAAATTTGCATGAAAAATTTACTTTTCTTTTGATTAATGGCTGTCTCTAAATTTAGTTCTGACGTAGTTTACAAGTTAACTTAAGTAACGAACTTCTATATTCGTAGGCCTATATTTTTCTTCTGGCAAAAAATACACAATTGCAGATTTCTTCAGATATGACTTTACAGTATCCAAAATGAAGTTTTTTGATTCGTCGTTTTCGTTGGTTCAATTTTTATTAAAATGTTTTCACTTCTAGGGGTTGTTTCCCCCCTCTTTAAAATATACGGCAAATGTTATCAGAATTATATCCTTTGATGAGTAATACTAAGTAGAGATGCTCGTATGGATTTGCTGGGCCCTCCGTACCAAACAGGTTTTTCTGGTAGGTATTCTATTCTAGAGGTCATTACATCTTTGCCAAGAGATTTACGCAATTTCTAGTTCATGGTATATACATGTCTTTTTTTTAGTGATAAACCAAAACCAGCATGTCTTGTTTCGCTGTTATGCAATTATTTTTTTTGTTACCTTATACTTTGCATAGGCCTCCGTACCAAACAGGTTTTTCTGGTAGTCCTATTCTACAGGTCATTACATCTTTGCTGAGAGATTTGTTTTCTGGTAGGTATAATCTGGTTTGGTAGGTACAATCTGGTTAGGTGGGTATAATCACATTGCCTATTCAAAGGTAACGTTCAATTTAAACTATATCAATTATTTTATTCCAGTTTTTCTAAAAACCACTATTGTCTATAACTTAATTTACGTTGGTTAAACTTCCGATGGTTAAGAAAGCGTAACAGGTAATTAAAGTATGAGGAATGGATTGCTATAATTAGAATGATTTTAAGTTGAAAAATTGTGACGTAAAAATAACTCAGTTATTTGCTTGCGTGTCTAGGAATTCCCATGTTATTTGCTTGCTTGTATTTTGTGTTAAAATAAGTAGTTTTTATATCTTTTAAAAGAGCTTTAAGGGGTTTGAGAGACTCAGTTGCCTGATTCCGTGTTATTTTTATTTACTTTATGTTGATTAAAAAAGAAATTTTTTTTTTATATCAGTTGATTTATTATAAATTAAAATATATTTATGGTGATTGAGAGACTCAGTTGACTGATTACGTGTGTTTTTTCTTTAATTAGTGGTCATTAAAAACGAAATTTTTGTGTTAAATAAGTAGTTTTTGTATCTTCTAAAAGAGCTTTACGGGGATTGAGAGACTCAGTTGCCGGATTCCATGTGGTTTTTCTTTACTTGGTGGTCATTAAAAACGAAATTTTTGTGTTAAATAGGTAGTTTTTGTATCTTTTAAAAGAGCTTTACGGGGATTGAGAGACTCAGTTGCCGGATTCCGTGTGGTTTTTCTTTACTTGGTGGTTATTAAAAACGAAATTTTTGTGTTAAATAAGTAGTTTTTGTATCTTTTAAAAGAGTTTTACACGGTTTGAGAGACTCAGTAGCCTAATTCCGTGTGGTTTTCCTTTACTTGGTGGTCATTAAAAACTAAATTTAAGTAACTTTTAACTTTGTCTTCATGCGTTCTTTGGTACCCTGGCAGAGGTTTTGATTTTTAATTGTAAGTTGCCGGATTCCGTGTGGTTTTTCTTTACTTGGTGGTCATTAAAAACGAAATTTTTGTGTTAAATAAGTAGTTTTTGTATCTTTTAAAATAGCTTTACGGGGATTTAGAGACTCAGTTTCCGGATTACGTGTGGTTTTTATTTACTTGGTGGTCATTAAAAACGAATTTTTTTTGTTAAATAAGTAGTTTTTGTATCTTTTAAAAGAGCTTTACAGGGTTTGAGAGACTCAGTTGCCTAAGTCCGTGTGGTTTTCCTTTACTTGGTGGTCATTAAAAACGAAATTTTTGTGTTAAATCAGTAGTTTTTGTATCCTTTAAAAGAGCTTTAAGGGGTTTGAGAGACTCAGTTGCCTGATTTCGTGTGGTTTTTCTTTACTTGGCGGTCATTTGTTGTATCTTTTAAAAGAGCTTTACAGGGTTTGAGATACTCAGTTGCCTAATTCCATGTGATTTTTCTTTACTTGATGGTCATTAAAAACGAAATTTTTGTGTTAAATAAGTAGTTTTTGTATCTTTTAAAAGAGCTTTAAGGGGTTTGAGAGACTCAGTTGCCTGATTCCGTGTGGTTTTTCTTTACTTGGTGGTCATTAAAAACGAAATTTTTGTGTTAAATAAGTAGTTTTTGTATCTTTTAAAAGAGCTTTACGGGGATTGAGAGACTCAGTTGACGGATTCCCTGTGGTTTTTCTTTACTTGGTGGTCATTAAAAAAGAAATTTTTGTGTTAAATAAGTAGTTTTTGTATCTTTTAAAAGATATTTAAGGAGGTTGACAGACTCAGTTGCCTGATTCCGTGTGGTTTTTCTTTACCTGGTGGTCATTTGTTTTATCTTTTAAAAGAGCTTTACAGGGTTTGAAAGACTCAGTTGCCTGATTCCTTGAGGTTTTCATTTACTTGGTGTTCATTAAAAACTAAATTTTTATGTTAAATCAGTAGTTTTTGTATCTTTTAAAAGAGCTTTCAGGTGTTTGAGAGACTCAGTTGCCTGATTCGGCGTGGTGTTTCTTTACTTGGTGGTCATTTGTTGTATCTTTTAAAAGAGCTTTACAGGGTTTGAGAGACTCATTGGTTGTGGTTTACCTTGTCACAGTTACATTTTCTTGATTTTTCAAAGTTCATTTTGAATTTCTTTCGCTGAAATGCAAGAGTTGGAATATTTCAGTAGTGTTTGGTTGTGGTTTACCTTGTCACAGTTACATGTTCTTAATTTTTCAAAGTTCATTTGGAATTTCTTTCGTTGAAATGCAAGAGTTGGAATATTTCAGTAGTGTTTGGTTGTGGTTTACCTTGTCACAGTTACATTTTCTTGATTTTTCAAAGTTCATTTTGAATTTCTTTCGCTGAAATGCAAGAGTTGGAATATTTCAGTAGTGTTTGGTTGTGGTTTACCTTGTCACAGTTACATTTTCTTGATTTTTCAAAGTTCATTTTGAATTTCTTTCGTTGAAATGCAAGAGTTGGAATATTTCAGTAGTGTTTGGTTGTGAATGATTTACCTTGTCACAGTTACATTTTCTTGATTTTTCAAAGTTCATTTTGAATTTCTTTCGTTGAAATGCAAGAGTTGGAATATTTCACTAGTGTTTGGTTGTGGTTTACCTTGTCACAGTTACATTTTATATATTTTTCAAAGTTAAATTTAAATTTATTTATTTGAAATTCAAGAGTTTGAATATTTAAGTTGTGTTTGTTTGTTGTTTACCTTGTCACAGTTACATTTTCTTGATTTTTTAAAGTTCATTTTGAATTTCTTTCGTTGAAATGCAAGAGTTGGAATATTTCAGTAGTGTTTGATTGTGGTTTACCTTGTCACAGTTACATTTTCTTGATTTTTCAAAGTTCATTTTGAATTTCTTTCGTTGAAATGCAAGAGTTGGAATATTTCAGTAGTGTTTGGTTGTGGTTTACCTTGTCACAGTTACATTTTCTTGATTTTTCAAAGTTCATTTTGAATTTCTTTCGTTGAAATGCAAGAGTTGGAATATTTCAGTAGTGTTTGGTTGTGGTTTACCTTGTCACAGTTACATTTTCTTGATTTTTCAAAGTTCATTTTGAATTTCTTTCGTTGAAATGCAAGAGTTGGAATATTTCAGTAGTGTTTGGTTGTGGTTTACCTTGTCACAGTTACATTTTCTTGATTTTTCAAAGTTCATTTTGAATTTCTTTCGTTGAAATGCAAGAGTTGGAATATTTCAGTAGTGTTTGGTTGTGGTTTACCTTGTCACAGTTACATTTTTTTGATTTTTCAAAGTTCATTTTGAATTTCTTTCGTTGAAATGCAAGAGTTGGAATATTTCAGTAGTGTTTGGTTGTGGTTTATCTTGTCACAATTACATTTTCTTGATTTTTCAAAATTCATTTTGAATTTCTTTCGTTGAAATGCAAGAGTTGGAATATTTCAGTAGTGTTTGGTTATGTTTTACATTGTCACTGTTTCACTTTCTTGATTTTTCAAAGTTCATTTTGAATTTCTTTCGTTGAAATGCAAGAGTTGGAATATTTCAGTAGTGTTTGGTTGTGGTTTACCTTGTCACAGTTACATTTTCTTGATTTTTCAAAGTTCATTTTGAATTTCTTTCGTTGAAATGCAAGAGTTGGAATATTTCAGTAGTGTTTGGTTGTGGTTTACCTTGTCACAGTTACATTTTCTTGATTTTTCAAAGTTCATTTTGAATTTCTTTCGTTGAAATGCAAGAGTTGGAATATTTCAGTAGTGTTTGGTTGTGGTTTACCTTGTCACAGTTACATTTTCTTGATTTTTCAAAGTTCATTTTGAATTTCTTTCGTTGAAATGCAAGAGTTGGAATATTTCAGTAGTGTTTGGTTGTGGTTTACCTTGTCACAGTTACATTTTCTTGATTTTTCAAAGTTCATTTTGAATTTCTTTCGTTGAAATGCAAGAGTTGGAATATTTCAGTAGTGTTTGGTTGTGGTTTACCTTGTCACAGTTACATTTTCTTGATTTTTCAAAGTTCATTTTGAATTTCTTTCGTTGAAATGCAAGAGTTGGAATATTTCAGTAGTGTTTGGTTGTGGTTTACCTTGTCACAGTTACATTTTCTTGATTTTTCAAAGTTCATTTTGAATTTCTTTCGTTGAAATGCAAGAGTTGGAATATTTCAGTAGTGTTTGGTTGTGGTTTACCTTGTCACAGTTACATTTTCTTGATTTTTCAAAGTTCATTTTGAATTTCTTTCGTTGAAATGCAAGAGTTGGAATATTTCAGTAGTGTTTGGTTGTGGTTTACCTTGTCACAGTTACATTTTCTTGATTTTTCAAAGTTCATTTTGAATTTCTTTCTTTGAAATGCAAGAGTTGGAATATTTCAGTATTGTTTTGTTGTGGTTTATCGTGTCACAACTACTTTTTCTTGATTTTTCAAAATTCTTTTTTAAGTTCTTTCGTTAAAGTGCAAGATTTGGAATATTTCAGTTGTTTTTGCTTGTGGTTAACCTTGTCACAGTTACACTTTCTTGATTTTTCAAAGTTCATTTTGAATTTATTTGGCTGATATGTACGAGTTAGAATATTTCCGTAGTGTTTGTTTGTGGTTTACATTGTCACAGTTAAAGTTTCTTGATTTTTCAAAGTTCATTTTGAATTTCTTTCGTTGAAATGCAAGAGTTGGAATATTTCAGTAGTGTTTGGTTGTGGTTTACCTTGTCACAGTTACATTTTCTTGATTTTTCAAAGTTCATTTTGAATTTCTTTCGTTGAAATGCAAGAGTTGGAATATTTCAGTAGTGTTTGGTTGTGGTTTACCATGTCGACAGTTACATTTTCTTGATTTTTCAAAGTTCATTTTGAATTTCTTTCATTGAAATGCAAGAGTTGGAATATTTCACTAGAGTTTGCTTGTGGTTTACCTTGACACTTATACATATTCTTGATTTTTCAAAGTTCATTTAGAATTTCTTTCGTTGAAATGCAAGAGTTGGAATATTTAAGTAGTGCTTGTTTGTGGCTTTCCTTGTCACAGTTACATTTTTTTGATTTTTCAAAGTTCATTTTGAATTTCTTTCGTTGAAATGCAAGAGTTGGAATATTTCAGTAGTGTTTGGTTGTGGTTTACCTTGTCACAGTTACATTTTCTTGATTTTTCAAAGTTCATTTTGAATTTCTTTCGTTGAAATGCAAGAGTTGGAATATTTCAGTAGTGTTTGGTTGTGGTTTACCTTGTCACAGTTACATTTTCTTGATTTTTCAAAGTTCATTTTGAATTTCTTTCGTTGGAGTGTAAGAGTTGGAAAATTTCAGTAGTGTTTGGTTAAGTTTTACATTATCACAGTTACATTTTCTTGATATTTCAAAGTTCATTTTGAATATCTCTCGCTAAAATGCAAGAGTTAAAATATTTCAGTAGTGTTAGGTTATGGTTTAACTAGTCAAAGTTACATTTTCTTGATTTTTCAAAATTCATTTTGAATTTCTTTCGTTGAGATGCAAGATTTGGAATATTTCAGTAGTGTTTGGTTTTGGTTTACCTTTTCACAGTTACATTTTCTTGATTTTTCAAACTTCATTCTGAATTTCTTTCGTTGAAATGCAAGAGTTGGAATATTTCAGTAGTGTTTGGTTGTGGTTTACCTTTTCACAGATACATTTTCGTGATTTTTCAAAGTTCATTTTGAATTTCTTTCGTTGAAATGTAAGAGATTGAATATTTCACTAGTGTTTGGTTGTGGTTTACCTTGTCACAGTTACATTTTCTTGATTTTTCAAACTTCAGTTTGAATTTATTTCGTTGAAATGTAAGAGTTGGACTATTTCAGTAGTGTTTGGACCTGGTTTACCTTGTCACAGTGACATCTTTTTGATTTTTCAAAGTTCATTTTGAATTTATTTCGTTGAAATGCATGAGTTGGAATATTTCAGTAGTGTTTGGTTACGGTTTACCATGTCACAGTTACAGATAATATTTATTTATTAGTTCTTCTTGAATTTTTTTAATTGTAATTGAAGAGTTGGAATATTTCAGTAGTGTTTGCTTGTGGTTTACCTTGTCACAGTTACATTTTCTTGATTTTTCAAAGTTCATATTGAATTTCTTTCGTTGAAATGCAAGAGTTGGAATATTTCAGTAGTGTTTGGTTGTGTTTTACCTTGTCACAGTTACATTTTCTTGATTTTTCAAAGTTCATCTTGAATTTCTTTTGTTGAAATGCAAGAGTTGGAATATTTCAGTAGTGTTTGCTTGTGGTTAACCTTGTCACAGTTACATTTTCTTGATTTTTCAAAGTTCATTTTGAATTTCTTTCGTTGAAATGCAAGAGTTGGAATATTTCAGTAGTGTTTGGTTGTGGTTTACCTTGTCACAGTTACATTTTCTTGATTTTTCAAAGTTCATTTTGAATTTCTTTCGTTGAAATGCAAGAGTTGGAATATTTCAGTAGTGTTTGGTTGTGGTTTACCTTGTCACAGTTACATTTTCTTGATTTTTCAAAGTTCATTTTGAATTTCTTTCGTTGAAATGCAAGAGTTGGAATATTTCAGTAGTGTTTGGTTGTGGTTTACCTTGTCACAGTTACATTTTCTTGATTTTTCAAAGTTCATTTTGAATTTCGTTCGTTGAAATGCAAGAGTTGGAATATTTCAGTAGTGTTTGGTTGTGGTTTACCTTGTCACAGTTACATTTTCTTGATTTTTCAAAGTTCATCTTGAATTTCTTTCGTTGAAATACAAGAGTTGGAATATTTCAGTAGTGTTTGGTTGTGGTTTACCTTGTCACAGTTGCATTTTCTTGATTTTTCAAAGTTCATTTTGAATTTCTATTAATGAAATGAAAGAGTTGGACAATTTCATTAGTGTTTGTTTGTGGTTAACATTGACACAGTTACATTTTCTTGATATTTCTGACTACAATATGAATTTCTTTCGTTAAAATGCTAGAGTTGGAATATTTCAGTAGTGTTTGGTTGTGGTTTACCTTGTCACAGTTACATTTTGTTGATTTTTCAAAGTTCATTTTGAATTTCTTTCGTTGAAATGCAAGAGTTGGAATATTTCAGAAGTGTTTGGTTGTGGTTTACCTTGTCACAGTTACATTTTCTTGATTTTTCAAAGTTCATTTTTAATTTATTTCAATGAAATGCAAGAGTTGGAATATTTCAGTAGTGTTTGGTTGTGGTTTACCTTGTCACAGTTACATTTTCTTGATTTTTCAAAGTTCATTTTGAATTTCTTTCGTTGAAATGCAAGAGTTCGAATATTTCAGTAGTGTTTGGTTGTGGTTTACCTTGTCACAGTTACATTTTCTTGATTTTTCAAAGTTCATTTTGAATTTCTTTCGTTGAAATGCAAGAGTTGGAATATTTCAGTAGTGTTTGGTTGTGGTTTACCTTGTCACAGTTACATTTTCTTGATTTTTCAAAGTTCATTTTGAATTTCTTTCATTGAAATGCAAGAGTTGGAATATTTCAGTAGTGTTTGGTTGTGGTTTACCTTGTCACAATTACATTATCATGAAATTAAATTTTCCATTTTGAAAGCCTTTCATGTATCTTAACTTTTGTTAATCTTTAAGGAGTAGGTCGGGGGTTTGGTACTTGTCACAGTTACTGTATCTGTTGATGTGTAAGGTCATGTTGTATTTCAGTCTAATAATTGAACTAGTTTTAATCTTTAAGTAGAGGGTTCTTGTGTTTTACCTTGTCACAGTTACATTTTCTTGATTTTTCAAAGTTCATTTTGAATTTCTTTCGTTGAAATGCAAGAGTTGGAATATTTCAGTAGTGTTTGGTTGTGGTTTACCTTGTCACAGTTACATTTTCTTGATTTTTCAAAGTTCATTTTGAATTTCTTTCGTTGAAATGCAAGAGTTGGAATATTTCAGTAGTGTTTGGTTGTGGTTTACCTTGTCACAGTTACATTTTCTTGATTTTTCAAAGTTCATTTTGAATTTCTTTCGTTGAAATGCAAGAGTTGGAATATTTCAGTAGTGTTTGGTTGTGGTTTACCTTGTCACAGTTACATTTTCTTGATTTTTCAAAGTTCATTTTGAATTTCTTTCGTTGAAATGCAAGAGTTGGAATATTTCAGTAGTGTTTGGTTGTGGTTTACCTTGTCACAGTTACATTTTCTTGATTTTTCAAAGTTCATTTTGAATTTCTTTCGTTGAAATGCAAGAGTTGGAATATTTCAGTAGTGTTTGGTTGTGGTTTACCTTGTCACAGTTACATTTTCTTGATTTTTCAAAGTTCATTTTGAATTTCTTTCGTTGAAATGCAAGAGTTGGAATATTTCAGTAGTGTTTGGTTGTGGTTTACCTTGTCACAGTTACATTTTCTTGATTTTTCAAAGTTCATTTTGAATCATTCAAGAAACGTGATTAAACACGTTTTTAAACTACATGCTACTTGCATGCCTTTCCTTGGCACCTTTCCAAACGAGCGGGGATTCCCCGCTGGTTCCTACACATTGCAAAAAAGTGAGCAGTACGAAAACTCCACGTTTTCAACCAGACTGGTTTTTAGACAACACACCCACAGAGAGGACCCACACACATAGCGACGAGACACGCACAGACACGACACACAAACAGAGTCATAGTGATAGAGATCTCCAAACAGTTGGGTTGATCTAGGTTCACTTAGTGTGGCGCGCCACTCTAAGTGAACCTAGATCAACCCAACTTTTGGATATCTCTCTCACTATGACTCTGTTTGTGTGTCGTGTCTGTGCGTGTCTCGTCTCTATGTGTGTGTGTCCTCTCTGTGGGT